>NC_058419.1:121664250-121954459 GCF_002201575.2 Neomonachus schauinslandi
ACTCTTTTTCCCCTTTTTAAAAAAAAACACATACCGTTTGAAAAAAAAAAGTGTTTTTTGCGGGCTTTTTTACCCCCCCCCCCCCCCCCCCCCCCCCCCCCCCCCCCGCAGGAAACCGTTCGGATCCACATGGCTGTTTTACAGTGTGTGAGAAGGAAGAGCGCAAGTGAGAAGACCAGCTGCACCCCCTCTGCTTGCATACTCTGCAGCAGAGGTTGGCAGATAATGTCCGAGAAGCACCCGGTAAGATGGCATGGTGGGACATCCAGTCTCTGTTGACGCAGCTACTCAAGTTTGCTGTTGTAGTGGAAAAGCGGCACGGCTCTATGCCAATAAAACTTTATTTACAAAAGCAGGTGGTGGGCCGCAGTTTGCCAACCTGTAACCTAGACACCAAGGAACCCCGCAAGCCTCAGTTTCCTTTTCTGTAAAATGAGAAAACGGATTATACTAGCATGATCCTCCTCTCTGCTGGCATTTTCATAGAGATTAAACCAAGTAATATGGGAGCGGTTGTTTCATAAACCATTAGGCTCTGTGCCACGATACTTACAATAATTATAGCTTTCAACATCTCATTCATTCTCCTGACAAAGTATTCTGTATTCACTTCTTTCTGAACAAAACACCTGAAGATAATTCAGCCCTGCATCAAGTCTTTCTCACGAACATACATATCTCCGTGTCCACCACGAATCCAGGCACACATTGGATGCTCTGAGGTGCTTCCAGGATGAATTCACAGGCCCTGATAGTAGAGATTACCTGCTTAGGTTTTTCTTTAAGAAGCTTTCCCCCTTTAGTTCTGTAACAAGAATTGCCTGAATTCATAAACCTCGGGGCATGTTCTTCGTATGTTCCCGGAGCACATTGGTGGGTTAGGCAAAATTTGACAAGTCCTGACACATGCATAAGCTGGCCTGTTTAGGTGTGACAGTTACCGCTATGCCTTTAGAAGTGATACGAAACCATCACGGGAAGAACCAGCACAGTTTGGTTTTCTCCCCAAAGAAGATTCTGGAATCACAGACGCTCATGGGGGTAGTTAGCAGCTTCCAGAATGCTGCCCACAAGGTGGGAAGGAGGAGATGACTTGCAGAAATCTGTAGCAAACAGCCAGAGAATTCATGGACAGCATCATTTCAAATGCAGACTTTTAAACTAGACCACGCTAGATATAAGGTATTTCCACTTTTAATTTGGGGTTGAGGAATGTTTACTGCCGTTACTGTTTTTTCCAGAGATTTTGCTAGAATCAGCATGCCTGCATGAATATGTGGTTTTTGGGAATGATACACCTCCTGAGAGCATAAATCAGGAGTCCGACGCACTGCACTTGGAGTATCTGAGCTGGTATCGAGTTATGGTTATAGAGGAGCTGGTAATGGTGCAAATTTAATCAAGTCATTTGATAAGCTGTACGTTTTCCACCATCATTTATCCAATCAGAATAAGCTAACAAGAGTGAGGAAAATTTGGAGAAGGCATTTCCAGTTCCCGGAAATGGCAGTCATTCACCCTGTGGTAAATTAGAACACTCTGCAATGTGATGAGCCAGATTGCCCTTCTTTCTCTTAAGTTGACTGAGTCAGATGACCTCATAGGACACATGGTACATATTTTTAATTTCCCTTGATGAAAACTACACAGATTTTTACATCATTGGTGATAAAGTCTTTTGAGAATATGAATGATAATTTTGAAAGGTTTTCTTTCTTTTTTTTTTTTCCTCTCTAGGTATTAACATATTCCAGAAATCCGTATCCATGCCCAAAGCAATCAGAAAAACAAAACAAAAGGAAGCTCTGGGACAAGGAGGCATGGAAGTAGATATTGTGAGGCCTTCTCAGTGCAAATCTCTCTTATTTTAAACTGTCCCCATAAGCATATATATATACACAAACACATGGGAACATGGGTGTGTCAAACACACACAAACAGATATGAATATGTGTGTGTATAATACATAGAATGTTATTACATGATAAGGTGTGTTACGTTCTTTGAAAAAGAATGACAGTATGCAAATTATGGAGATCGGGTTTATTATAATCCAATCTAATTCTGTTTTCTCCAACACCAAAATGCAATCCCCTCAAATTTTCAACACACTTTCACCTTTCATGTATTTACTTTTATTCCCTTTTGGGGTGAGGGGAGTTACAACGGCCAAAGCCATTGTAAACAGTGCAGGACTGATCATTCAGTCACTAGCTTTAGCAATAAAAATGAGTAAAAAGAGACATTAAAAAAAAAGAAAGAAAGAAAGATACCTTAGAACAAAATGAATGTATGTTTTAACCAAGTCCAGGGTATTTTATACTAACCAGTTTCTCCCTCCTCCCCCTGTCTTTGTGCTGAACAGAACAGCTTTGGTTCTCCTACACTGCATTCCAGATGTTCAGGGGAAACTTAGCATCGCAGAATTCTCCACTAAAGATTGTTTTGTGAGGGGTTCTCACCCATTATCGGACCATGTGTTTTCTCTATCAACTGAAGGATATTTCCAATCCCAGATACAGCTTGGAGAATTCGTACTTCGGTTCTGTGTGTGTCTGTGTGTGTCTCTGCTGATGATGTCAATGCTGTCCGTTCAAAGATGCTTGCGACTCTTGCTTTTGAAATGGATCGCATAAGGATTATCATCTTCCTGTTTCTTTAGTTGTCCTTTTTCAGCACACAATTGTACAGAAGCCTCCAGAAGGTTTTCTTAACCTGCTGTGTCCATCTGTCTCCTTGGGTATGGGTCTGAAAACACAGAACCTGAGTTCAGTGGGTTTGTTTTGTTTTGTTTTTATAAATAGAGTACTTCCCATTCTTTGTGGCTTTAAAACCTCATGTCTTAAACACAGGTGCCGCTTTGGAAATAGAAGGATTTGGGGTTGTTTGGCTTACTTTTGCATTTGCTACAGAAAATGCCAGCTTCTAGTTCTCATAATAAAAATGGAAATGTCCTGTGATGGTGGATGGTTTACTCAGTATCAACAGTAAACGTGGCTTTCCACTTTGATTTAATGATGAGCCCGAAACTTATTACATGTCTTCTTGTGTATGCATTGTTGTCATAAACATTTAGGTACAGTTGATGTATAATAATCTAGTTAAAGCTTTTAAACACCTGGAGAGGGGGCGCCTGCGGGGCTCAGTCAGTTAAGCGTCTGCCTTCGGCTCAGGTCATGATCCCAGGGTCCTGGGATCGAGCCCCAAGTCGGGCTCCCTGCTCCACGGGGGCCTGCTTCTCCCTCTGTCTCCCTCTCTCTGTCTCTCATGAATAAATAAATAAAATCTTTTTTTTTTTTTTAAAGATTTTTTATTTATTTATTTGAGAGAGAGAGAATGAGAGAGAGAGCACATGAGAGGGGGGGAGGGTCAGAGGGAGAAGCAGACTCCCCGCCGAGCAGGGAGCCCGATGCGGGACTCGATCCAGGGACTCCGGGATCATGACCTGAGCCGAAGGCAGTCGCCTAACCAACTGAGCCACCCAGGCGCCCTAAATAAATAAAATCTTAAAAAAACAATAAATAAACAAGTGGAGAAGCTTCCTGATTCTCGGAGGCTCTCATTATATGGGTAAATGGTTTGTGTACAAAGGTTTGTACAAAACTCACCAATCTGACTGGTGATGATAGTCATTTAAGAGCATTGCCAGGGCACAGATTCTATGAGAAGGAAAGAGTCCTGTTGAAAAGTCTGTGCTCATCATCCTGTGGGAGGTGTGTCGTTGACATGTGCTGACAAGCGGTGTTCTTTCCACAGAAGTGGGTAGATGGAGGCCTCACGAACAGCCTTCCCATCCTGCCCGTGGGCCGGACGGTGACGATCTCGCCCTTCAGTGGACGACTGGACATCTCCCCACGGGACAGAGGGCAGCTGGATCTCTATGTTACTGTCGCCAATCAGGACATAATGGTGAGTCAGAGTTCCGTTACAGTTGAAGATCATCGCCTAAAAACTGCCAGAACTTTGGAAGCTCGTTGACAGTTATATATACAAATGGCATCTTGTCAGCCGTACGGTTTTTTACTAGTTTACAACACATGTCATGCACGTGGGCCTGGGGGTCCCCATACGCTGTGAGGGCACAAGCCGTTCACTATCTATTATCTGTTTGGGAGAAGTTCGCTTTGTCTTCACTCCTTCAGGACACGGAACGTATGGCAGGTTTTCAGTGCAGTTTGCAGTCGGATCATTTATTTGTTTAAAAAAATGGTGATCTGGGCGCCTGGGTGGCTCAGTTGGTTAAGCGACTGCCTTCGGCTCAGGTCATGATCCCGGAGTCCCGGGATCGAGTCCCGCATTGGGCTCCCTGCTCGGTAGGGAGTCTGCTGCTCCCTCTCCCGCTCCCCGCTCTTGTGCTCTTTCTCTCTCTCACTCTCTCTCTCAAATAAATAAATAAAATCTTTAAAAAAAAATTAAAAAAATAAAAAAATGGTGATCGTTAAGGATGGCAAAATATGGGAGAAAAACTTAGGGCCTCGACTGAGTAAGTTACATAAAATACAGACTCCCTTACATCTACCCCCTGTGGTCGCCAGCAGGAGGTGAAGTTACAGATGGAGATGTGTGTGGTTGTCACATCGGAGGGTGTTACTGGTATCCAGTACGTAAGGGTGAGGGACACTGCTCGGCATCCTGCGATGCACCACACAGCCCCCACGACAAACGAGCATCTGGCCCCGATGTCCACGGTCCCGAGGCTGAGAAACCCTCAGCTCGCCCGTGGCTGAAGTTAAACCTTTAAGGTTCGATTTTCTCAAACTGTTTTTTTTTTTTTTTAAATATTTTATTTATTTATTTGACAGAGAGAGACACAGCGAGAGAGGGAACACAAGCAGGGGGAGCGGGAGAGGGAGAAGCAGGCTTCCCGCCGAGCAGGGAGCCCGATGATGCGGGGCTCGATCCCAGGAGCCTGGGATCGTGACTTGAGCCGAAGGCAGACGCTTAACGACTGAGCCACCCAGGCGCCCCTCAAACTGGTTTTGCAAAATCACGATTTGTGTCTATGATGAGAAATCTTAGGTTACATTTGCCTGAACTGTAAGGTCCTACAGCCTCAATTTGTTCTTCTGTCGTAGTTGTCCGTGGCAAACTTGGTGAGGCTGAGCCAAGCCCTTTTCCCACCAAGCAAGAGGAAAATGGAATCCCTCTATCAACATGGGTTTGATGACGCCATTCAGTTTTTACTCAAGGAAAATTGGTTTGAATAGAATGCTTACAAGTTGATAATGCAAAACAGACTTCATACTTTTTTTTTCCTTTTTTGTCCACATAGTGGTTGATGGAGGTTTCTAATTAAATCATTAAAAAAAAAAACAAACAAACCTATCGGCATTCTCTATTACTAGTTTTTGTAATATTTGTGATTATTTTTACTGAGCAAGGAAATGAGAGGTGTTTTATTAGGCAGCGTCATGAAGAAGGTTGCACACAGGTCATGAGGAGTCCCTATTCAGAGAGCACTCATGTCCTTTGGAAAATTTAGAAGGGTAAGCAATTTGGGTGAACTATGGGATGTTGAAAAAGGAGGGCCGCCCCTTCCCCTTGCTCAGAATGTGACTGCATGCTTTTCATGTGAAACATGCACGTTTGCTTGGCATACCAGTCCTACCAGGGGTGGAGGGACAAAGCTTTGCTTCTCACGGGAGGATGCTGATTGTGCCCAGTGAGCAGGCAGGGGGTGGCTGGGACGTGGTAGCCCAGAAGCCGGCATGTTTCCCTTATTCTTCAGTAGAAATTTATGCCCTCCCCACCTTCCTCCTTTGAAAACCCTAACCTCGGCCCTCCCCACCTCCCTAACGTGATTATCCGGCTTTTTAATGCTTCCCTGTTGTAAACCCTAGTCTCATTAATACTTCTCTCTGTCTCTTTCTCCACATCTCCATCTATCTCTTTCTGCCTATGTCTTGGTTTCTCCCTCTCTGTTCCTCCAAGGCCATACACCATCAGATGATTAGCCATTAGTCTATGCACTGGATATATCTACTCCAGGAACCCAGACAATATACCACTACATATGAAGAACCCAATCAACCAAGTAGCCCAGTAAATACGAATTCAATCCAAAATAATCATCCAGCTATTATTTTAAGTCATGCTATACTGATTTAGCTCTTCCCTTTCTGAGTAGCAATCCTATCACTTTTGAGGACTTGTATGTGGGTTTATACTAATTCGTGGACACTGTCTCAAGTCTTAAATCTATTTTTGTGGGGCTTTGCCAAGCATAAACTCTTAATTACTAAGAGGCAGTTAGAAACAAACCAGATTCATTGCTTGTCTTTAATTGTTACGCATTTTTCTTTTAACATTTGAAACCATTCTTTAAATCAGTTTTATGGCTCTTAAAAGCTCCAAATACACAATTTTTAGCACAAAACCACCAACGATTGCCTCTTTTCTTATGAGTTATGCAGAGACTCATGATAGGGTAGTGATACTCCTTGGGGTATATATTTCTTGTTACTCTAGAAAACAGGTAATTGAATCTTAATACATTCTTTTATACGTGACATCAACATTTTCAGTTTAGAACATCTGTGTTCACTAGATTTCCCCCCATTTATCATTTTATGTGACTATCCTATTTGTATGATATTTCAATACATTTTTAATGGATGTCTCCCCTCAGCAAAAAAAAATGCTAGTATGTTAGATACCTAAGCTACTGTTCCTACTGCTTACATCTTTGACCACGTTGGTGGACAATACTTCCCTTGAAAACCACGGTAAGCTCACGGACAGGTGGGCGTGCAGTTCAGCCGTGATGTCCCACGAGGGAAAAGTGGCAGTATACTGCAGTGTCTAGTTCCCACGAGCCAGGGGTGCTGGACCAAGGTCTCAAGCGGGGCGGGTCACAACGCATGCTCTGTGGCACTCAGAATGCGTCCTCATGCATCCATACTGATGGAAACCAGGCATTCCCAACAGACCCGGATCCTGATAGTTTTGCTGGGTGATTACTGTGATTGTCAGCCTGAGAAGTGCCTGATCCCCTGTCCGGGCAGTTTCCTAATGCCTTTGAATCTGTCATTTAAAATTTCATTAGTCTTTCTATTTTTCTTTTCAGTAACACTCTTTACTTTGTAACTATGGTAACCCACTGATCCCACTGACAATTAGAGAAACTAGATTTGGTTTTGAAGTTAAATAATGTTCTAAAGGAGCAAGTAGTATATTAAAAAAAAAACAAAAAAAAACCCTCTGTTACATTCTGGTTTCACAATATTGTGTGGGCACCAGGAGCTTGCAAAGAAACAGCGGTATGGCTCCGGGCATTGAACTAGGAGTCCAAACACACCAGGGCACTTATAATGGGCAGATTTCAATACTCTTAATTTTTTTTTTCTGATGGTTAAAACAGATACATACAAAAACTTTCCCTTTTTATATTTGTAAATATTAATCACAGAAAGTTTTTGGATCCAGTCCATTAATTTCATAGTTGAGGAACCAATAACTGACCAAGTTCATGGTTTTGAGGTTTTTCTTGCCTAAGCTCTATCTGCACTATGGCAAAATAAAATTGAAAGTTGCAGTAATTATCCACATAACTCAAAGCGGGAGGAAAAGCAATCTCTGCAGGCCACAAAAAGTGGACACATTTTTAAACAACAACAATAATAATTACTAATGATTAGTAGCAATTACTGATAATTACTAGTAATTATTATTAATTACTATTATTATTATTATTTGCAGATCGACAGTTCAGTTGGGCTGAATTCACCATTCAATTACTCAGATTTGCCCTCAGTTTTGCCTCTGGTGACACAGCTGAAAGCTTTGCTTAGTCAGCACTAATACGTGGATTTATGTATTCCTGACATTTGTCCCTTCAGTATAACTCCTCATGCACTTGACTGACTTCAAGAGGGGTCAAAATAGGATTCAGTCTTTTCCACACTGTAGACAATATTTCCGAATATGCATTCCTCCACTCCTGATCATAATAGCATACCCAGCGCAATCTGGAAATAAGGTGACGTTATGTGGTCAGAACCACGAATGTGCACAAGCATCATTAAACATACATCTGTACGCAGGCATGCATATATCGGAAGTACACGGCATGGACCTCTGATCCACGCAGAGACGACGCGTTTACTTACCGAATTCTTTCATTTACTTACTGTGAATTTTTCATTTACGTACCATGTTTACAAATGTCCTTTAGGAGGTGCACAGTCAAATTAACTTTTGTGGGCAGACCAAGGAAAGTGCAAGTCGCGATACCATCCACGTGTTTTGGAAAGCCACAAAGTTCGGGCCAGTGCAGGAACATAGCCTTCTCCTGATGGGTTCCGCAGCTTTGCCGTATGATTTTGCAGCTGTGGGCAAGTTCACGGCTGCCAGCCGGCCCTGGCTCATAGGCTGTGGTCTGCAGGCTGAGAGGCTCCGTGCATTTAGACACATGAACAATCCCATCCTGAAAAGTGCAGGTCAGACGACATGCTCTACCTCCCAAGATTGGGACTGAGCCATACAGAGGTTCTGTAGGACATACGTGTGGGCTCCTGCCTTCATGCAGCTCTCCTGATCAACTAGGAAATGGAGATGCAAGAAATTCAGGCCACACCAGCAGTGTGAAAGGGCCAGGAAGCTTGAGGGGAGTGCAGGGTTGCCACGTTGCCTTTGGTCACAAAGCGAGTAGAAACCATACAGACATACCGGTGTCCGCTGCTAGCCACGGAGACACGCCGGTATCCACTGCTGGCCACGGAGACGCACCGGTATCCACTGCTGGCCACGGAGATGCGCCGATATCCGCTGCTGGCCATGGAGATATACCGCTATCCACTGCTGGCCACGGAGACACACCGATATCCGCTGCTGGCCACGGAGATATTCCGGTATCCACTGCTGACCACGGAGGCATACTGCTATCCACTGCTGGCCATGGAGATGCGCCGGTGTCCGCTGCCGGTCACGGAGATGTGCCGGTGTCCGCTGCTGGCCACGGAGACATACCGCTATCCACTGCTGACCACGGAGACATACCGCTATCCACTGCTGGCCACGGAGATGCGCCGGTGTCCGCTGCTGGTCACGGAGACGTGCCGGTGTCCTCTGCTGGCCACGGAGACGTACCGCTATCCACTGCTGACCACGGAGACATACCGCTATCCACTGCTGGCCACGGAGATGCGCAGGTGTCCGCTGCTGGTCACGGAGACGCGCCGGTGTCCGCTGCTGGCCACGGAGACGTACCGCTATCCACTGCTGGCCACGGAGATGCACCAGTGTCTGCTGCTGGCCACGAAGACGCGCCGGTGTCCGCTGCTGGCCACAGAGACATACCGCTATCCACTGCTAACCACGGAGACATACCGCTATCCACTGCTAACCACGGAGACATACTGCAATCCATTCCTGGCCACGGAGATGCGCCGGTGTCCGCTGCTGGTCACGGAGACGCGCCGGTGTCCGCTGCTGGCCACGGAGACGCGCCGATGTCCGCTGCTGGCCACGGAGACGTGCCGGTGTCCGCTGCTGGTCACGGAGACATAACGCTATCCACTGCTGACCACGGAGACATACCGCTATCCATTGCTGGCCACGGAGATGCGCCGGTGTCCACTGCTGGTCACGGAGACGTGCCGGTGTCCGCTGCTGGCCACGGAGACGCACAGGTATCCCCTGCTGACCATGGAGACATACTGCTATCCTCTGCTGACCGTGGAGATGCACAGGTACCTACTGCTGGCCACGGAGATGCACCGATATGCACTGCTGGCCACGGAGATATACTGGTATCCACTGCTGACCACAGAAACATATGAGTATCCACTGCTAGCCAAGATGAGACCTCCACCATCACCCCCAACCCATGTCTCACCTGGGCAGCAGAGAGAAACGCTAGTTGAGAGGCTGATGGATGACACCTGTTCAAATCCAGAAGTCTCTTCAGGAAAGGGGAAAATTTGCCCAAAGAGTGATCGATCCCTGGGCTTGCTTACATGGGGGACACTTTGGTAATGGGCACCCTTCCCAGTGCCCCCAGAACATAGTTCCTGGCAAGGCTGTAGAGCTGGGAGATGAAGCTGTACTGACCAGCCTGGAGCACACGTACCTGACAGTGGCCTCCATCCAAGGCAGTTAGCAGGACCGGTCCCTCCTAAAGAGGGAGGGAGTGTGCTTCACCTTGCTATCTCTGATTGCTCCTCCCACTGGCTGAACAGAATCATGGCAGTGCTGTTGACCATATCAAGGTGCGCTAGTCCCTCTGGGCTGCTAGAACAAAACACCAGACACTGGCTGGCGTGTAGACGACAGGAATTTGCTTCTCACGGTTCTAGAGGCTGCAAGTCCAAGATGAAGGCACTGGCAGATTTGCTGTCTGCTGAGCTCCAGCTTCCTGGTTCGCACACAGCCATGTTCTCGCTGTGTCTTCACAAGGCAGAGGGGTGAGGGAGTACTTTGGGGTCTCTGTGATTACTGCTCTTCGGTGTGGACCATGTCTCTTCAGTTTCCTTCAGTGTGGACCATTTTATACAGTCTCTCTTCGACTTCACGACACTGAAGGGATCAGTGGGAGTTTGGAGGATTATGGGTCCTTTTCTTTATTCGTTGCCTAGGATGGCCATCACTAGGACCACAAACTGGTTGGCTTAAAACAGCAGAAACTTATTCTTTCACAGTTTCAGGAGGCCAGAATCCAAACATCCAGGAGTTGGCCAGGTTGGTTGCTCCTGGAGGCTTGAAGAAAACTCTGCTCCATGCCTCTCTCCCAACTTCTGGGGACGGCTAGCAGTCTTTGGCCTTTCTTGGCTGTGGCAACATCGTTCCAACACCTGCTTGTCTTCACATGGGCTTCTTCCCTGTGCATGTGTCTAGTGCCTGCTGATGTTCTCATAAGGATGCCAGTTTGTGCACTCAGGGACCACCCTAAACGCAGGACGATCTCATCTTGACATTCTTAATGAATTATATCTGCAAAGACCTATTTCCAAGTGAGCTCACATTCTGAGGTTCTGGATGGACATGACTTTGGGGAGTCACTATGCCACCCATGAGTTATTTCATAGGATTTCCCTCAGCTTGGGTTTATCTCATGTTTCCTCATGATTGGCAAGGAAATCACAGGTGCAATGCTACCATTTGGACTCGTGGCTTCCTATTTTATTCAATGGATTATAATCTGCTACTATCATGATTTATTTTGATGCCCAAATTAGCCTGTTTGGTCAGTGGGAACCTAGTTTGGCTGACTCCTGTGTCCTCATCCTTTGTCAGATCCTCCTCATCCGCTGAACAATTCCTTGCTTTCTGGAACAAGGTTCTCTAGGTTTCTCTTCCACTTTCTCTTCCTCAGCTCTGGAATCCGCCATTTTGGGGGAGGAGCAAGATGGCGGCAGAGTAGGAGACCTGGATTTCGTCTGGTCCCAGGAATTCAGCTGGATAGGGTTCAAAGCATTCTGAACACCTACGAACTCAACAGATTGATGGAATCCGCCATTTCTACAAGTGTTTTACTTCCTTATGGTAGAAAATGGTATTTCTATTTATGGTGGGAAAAAGAGCAAAACCATTTTCCTTTGGAGTTGTGTCTAGCACACCAAAAATCCTCAGCAGTTGAAGAATGAATGACTCCATGCCTCAAAAAACAAGGTAATCAACTAAAAAATATTGCAAAGAAGTATTCATTAAAAAGTGGGCAGTAATATATGAAAATAGTACTTTTATACTAGCAGAACTTAAGACGTGGAACAGTGCATTCACAATAGCAAAACAATGCATATCATCTAAAAAATGTGCAAGGGGCATCTGGATGGCTCAGTTGGTTAAGTGTCCGATTCTTGATTTTGTATCAGGTCCTGATCTCAGGGTGGAAAGATGGAGCCCAGGCGCCAGGCTCCATGTTCAGCGGGGAGTCTGCTTGTCCCTCTCCCTCTGCCCCTCCCCCTCTGCCCCGCCACTGCTCTTTCTCTCAAATAAGTAAAGAAAATCTTTAAAAAGTTTTAAAATGTGCAGGAAACATGAAAACTCTACAGATTTACCTATTTACATGATCATACAATGTTTCGGAATGGGAACATCAAATTCTGGGTGGTGTCTAGTCTCTTCATATTAGGTCACAAATATTGCGAATTCTTTCACCCCCTCAAGTGCTTATGTTTTCGAAATGTGACAAATGGATGTTAAAGTTCAGCTGACAGAAGGAAGGCTCAATGACAGCCAAGAAAGGTTAAGTAATCTAGTAACCTTTACTCTCTTAATTTCTTCGGATAATTTTTTTCTTAATGTCTTCTGTCCACTTTTCCAAGGAGGCAATAGAGATGTTTTTTTATTTAAGGGAAGCCCAACAGAGGTCATTTTTAGGACAGTTAATTGTTGAAAGCTGTTGTTGCATATGAAGGAAACACAAATCAAATGACCTTAATCCAAAGAGAAATACCAGAAAGACGATTGCCACATTGTATGGCAAGGACTGGTATGTCCTTGTACCAGACGTCCTCAAATCACATCTCCAGATATGATCTATCTTTAAAATAGGTTTTCTCCAGATGATAAGGTGACTGCACTCTGAGCAAAGCTCATTATTTTACCATAAAAGTGGTCATAGGGCATAGGGAGGGATTTTTTTTTTTTGAAATAGGATTAATAGAAAGTCCAAGAGAAAATTCTGATTGGGTGCCATTGGGTCATGTGCCATCTCTGCCCTCCTGTGGGCTTGGGGTTGGATATTCTGACAATTCAGGCCTGGAGCCCAACGGGAAGAGAGAAAGACTGAAATATTTATATTACTGGCTTTTAATAAAATTGATGTTTGCACAGTAATGTTATTAAAAGAAGCTCTTCCTCCAAGGAAGCCAGAGTTGTACAGTTTAATCGCCTGAGTGGTGCACTGTGTTGAATTCAGCAGAGAAGGCCAGTAGGATATGGATGGCAAAGCCACTGAATATGACACCACAGGACTGCCGGTCGGTAAGAGCCAGTGTTGTGGATGGATGGCCTCATGAAACAAATATTGAGTTGGACAGTTAAAATAGCTGAAACTATGTAGATAAGATTCTTGTCTTTAGTTTTCAAGGGACAGCTTGCAAAGACATTAATAATGAGTGATGTTCCTTTAGGTTCCTGGATTTCAAACTGCAGTCCTTAACCCAAGGCTGGGACATCACTTGGGAACGTGTTAGAAATGCAGAAGCTCAGGCTTCATGCTCAACCTACTAAGTAGAACAGCATTGTAAACTACATTACCAAATGATTCACTGAGTTTTGAGAAATACTGGTCAGATGGTGGTTTCCCTAGTAATGGGAAGAAGAAATTGTTCCCGGCGGGGGGGGCAATGATGGTAGATGGCACAGACAATATTGCCATATTTTATAGACAGATTTTCCCCCAAGATGTTTGGTACTAAAGGGATGGAGAGAAGACCATAAACGTGGACGTTAGATGTGTGCATGGGTACTATTTTTGGTTAGGGACAGTCGGGAGACAGGGAAGGAAGGGGTAGGCATATTTGTCAGCAAGTGAGGAAGATCCAGTACATGGGGAAAAGGAAGAGAGCACAGAGGGGGTCCGTGTATTGAGCACATTTCCAGTGGAAGTTGGTAGAAGCCAGCTCAAAAGCACCGGTGGAAAACCGAGGAGGAACTCTTTCAGAAAAGCAGGATCTTCAGGAGATGCCAAACATTTCTGAGCGATCGAGAAAAGCAAACAGGGTGTTGGCTTTCATCTCAGAACAAAAGGCAGCTCATTTAGGTTTAGAACAGCTGTGAAGAAAACGTGGGTCTGCCAGGCCAGCTGGGATCATTTATTCTACAATTCGTTAAACCAATCCATGGCTTTTGTGGCTTTCTACCACAATTAAATAGTGGACACCTGGAAACAGAGACGAAGGGTCCTGATGGTGGGAAAGTGGCCAAGAGTGGAATTTTATGGAGTCAAGGCTCCTAGGGTGGTAACAGAGAGACACTTTGCTGTCAGAGCTGTCCGGGCTTTCAGTGCGTAGGATAATGGATTGGAAGAAATGAGGCGCTAGAGTCTGGGAGAGAAACATGGAAATGCCACAGTTGCAAGGTATTTTCCATTTGATGCAAAATTCCATAAAACCTTCTGTACCTAGGACTGTAGTGTTGGTGAGCAAGTTTCTAAACTCATTAGAGAAAATCACGCTACCTTTGACATTAGTAGAAAACAAATATCCAAATTCCATTACCATTTGAGGAGTCTATTAATAAGGGATGGGAGGTTCTGCAGTAACTATTTTTAATGGTTGGTAATGATAATATTTGTCTTTCTCCCTCCAATGGTAGAATGACTTCAGCAGTTCACTTAAGAATTTAAAGTTTAAGACTTTGCAAAAGTTTGTATGTTATCTTTTTACTATACCTGAATTATAAAAATCTCTTTTCAAGTCCTATTAAATTAATTCTAAGGTTTAAAAGGAGCCAATGCCAAAGGTTTGTGAGTAAATTCACTCTTCAGCTACCCTACTGTGATAAAAGTTTTGTTCCTTGTCTCTTGTGTTCAACTATCATGCCTCCCCTGTTCTTCTCAGAAGCAGCCAGGAACCTCATCTTCCACACCAGGATAGGAAATCAAGTGCCTCCAGTAGGAATCCCATTAGCTTCACAAAACCAGTTCAGCAAATCTTGTACTCACGATCACTTTCCTTTCCTTCCTCTGTGCTCAGAGAGAATGTTTCTCCCCTCTCGTAGCCCAGAATTTGTGCCTTGACCTTGTAGCCCCTCCCCTCTTCAATTTTCAAGAAGCCCTGTGCATCATTTCTTGGCTCTCTCCCTCATTACAACCCTATCCCTTTCCCCTTCATACTTCTCCACGCTAACAGGCTTTGCTATCTCCCACATGAAACATAACAAGCTCCCCTGGGCCCCACTTCCCCAAGACACCACCCTGGCTCTCTGCTCATGTTCAGAGCCAACTTTTTCAAATTGTACCACCACCACCTCCATTGACTCACCTCCTACCTACCCTCCTCTTTGCTGGTCTGGCTTCAATGTCCACCTCCATCCAGGCGGCTCCCACTCAGATCTCAGAGAGCTGGGTGTTGACAAACACAGAGGGCAGTGCTCATTCCTGTCCCACACGCTGTCCGCAAGCACGCACGCTCTCCTGGACTCTTCCTCCCCGGTCCCTGGCTGTGTTTCCCAGAGCTCCATACCAGCGCCTTCTTCTGCACACCCCTCAGGTTGGGACACGTCACATCACCTTGGGAGCTCCTGCCCTTTCCCACTCCATCCCAGCAGATTAGTGGGTCTTCATGTGCAGCCCATCAGACAAGGGCACCCAAGACCAAACAGTGGCCCAGAACCTCATCATATTGACCCCCAGACTCATCTATCCAAGCACCTGCTGAATACCTCCACTGGGTAGTCTCAGAAAAGCCTTCAAACTAGACATGGCTTTCACTCAACTCTCAGTCTCCCCCCTCCCACCCCCGTACAGTCATGAGTGACCCTCAGTTATGTTCTTCTTTCTCAGGTGGTATCCACACGGTAAACTATATACAGTCTTCAATTTTACCTGTTATAATTTAACTTTTAATTCTTTCCTCTTACGCTTTTAAATGCTGAATCACATCCTTCCTTTTCAATGGTGAACACTTCTATTGAGAATTAATTCCATGGGCACCTCGCTGGCTCAGTCGCTACAGCATGCAACTCTTGATCTTGGAGTCGTGAGTATGAGCCCCATGTTGGGCATAGGGATTATTTGAAAAAAAAAAAGAACTAATTCCATTAATGTCCAACAAATGTTTCCATGGGGTGGTCTTCTTTGCTTCCTATTATTTGATTTAAATATTCTAAAATCACATATTTTCAAATAGTGATTATATCGTTCATATTTTTAGGAACTTATTTACCATATTCCAGATGGAATTCTTTCCTTAGTTTTAGCTCTCCTTTCCCAGCAGTTACTTCTAGAATTTAATTTAGATCTCCATTTCTAAGAGCTATGAATAATGTGAGATATTGATGCATCTACCCTTTTTAATGTTGATAGATTTCTTATATCCAAAAGTTTATGTGCATGAAGAAAACCACTATTTTTACTTTGATACCCAATTTATTTCTGTAGCATTCATCTAAAGACTGATATTTTATTTATGTAACCAATAAAGCAAAAGCTTATTAAACAAAAGGATTAGGTTTCTATAGACATTTAAACATTGATTACACATCTAATGAAATTTTCTAATTATTTAATTCAAATCACAGTCTGATATGTCTTTCTTAAATGCTTTAACTGTCCCATAGAGCAGATACAATAAACACACGTAGTATTGAACGTGTTGAATATTGAATTGATTCACTTAGGATAATCAGATCAAAAGTACTAATGACATAAATATAAAGGGTGTTTATTATCTATATTTTTAGTCTCTTATTCATTATTAGAGTTGTCTCTCTTGGATTTCATCAATTTTACCAACTGTCCACACGTCGAATATTTCAATAATCTCACACACTAAAGATAAAGAGTTTTCAGACTGCACGTGGTTGAAGGATCTGGTTTATCAACCAGTTTATTCCTGGACTAGGTCAGGAAAATTTTTTGTGTGTTCCCAGTTGATTTTCCTTGAGTCGATTCCTCAACTGGAGAGGTACTACTTTTATTTTTATCTTTAGTCCTTTACAGAAGGAACTGTCCAAGTCACTGCTTCCAACAGTTGGTCAATTTTATGGGGTATTTTATCCCCAGTGGCACTTGATTAGGACATCTCATCTTCTTAGTACAGTTCATTATAAACATATCTGTATTGTGTCCCTTCTGCCTTCATTATACAGACTGGTGTATAGAGAGGGGCCATTCTCGACCACTGCTGGTTCTGAAGGGGACCTGGTAAAGTGCACTCAATCTGACTGTTGAGGTCAATGTTGTTCTTGGAAATGACGACTATCCTTGCTCATCTACATTTAGTCCTGGGTACTGACTTCTCTTAGCATTATTTTTATGAGATGAACATTCTCCGTGTTTGGTCCCTTCAACTCTCCCATGCTTATGGTGATCCCTTGTGCATACCAGAAGAACACATGCCCTGCACTTTTCAAGCTGAAGTACTGTCAATTCTGTCCACATGGGTTTCTCCAAATTTGGGGATGGTGATAAAAAATAAAATTATGAAGTTGCTTTTGATAGCCATCTGCCTTGCTCAAGAAATAGTATCTAAACACCCTCACAGACTATCACCAGCTGCGACTTTAGAACCAGATTGGTCCCATGGAAATAAAAACAGGTGTTTTACATACTATAAATATAGTTAGACAGATGGAATGTTTAGAATAAGGAAAAATACTCCTTACCTACTTATTTTAGTTCCCATTATCTTGCTCTTCCTGAATAATCCGCAACCATCAGTAGAATGTTACTTATGGGAGAAAACAGCCAAACAAAAGTGAAAGAAACAAACTTTTGTTTACAGCAAATAACAAAATATAGAAAATCAGATATAAAGCAGAACCAATGCAAAATACTGAAATACTATACATAGCTATTAACATTTATATTACCCTTACTTTTGTGCTTGCTAATGTATTTTGATTCTGAGGCATTTCTGTAAAAGACATATCTTCATACTCTTTTTTTTAAAGGTTTTATTTATTTTACTTTAGAGAGAGAGTGTACATGCAAGCAGGGGAAGGAGCAGAGGGAGAGGGAGGATAGAATCTCAAGCAGACTCCACGCGGAGCACGGAGCTTAACTGCATCCATCCTGAGATCATGACCTGAGTGGAAACCAAGAGTTGGACGCTCAACTGACCGAGCCACCTGGGCGCCCCTGTCTTCGTACCCTTGATGAACACTCTTATTTAAAGCTCTGTTCGTGTTTAGCAGATTTTTCTTATTCCTTCCACTTCCATGGCCCGAGATAATCTGCAACAATATTCACAGAAGTTTACATTCCTGAAATTTTGTAGAGGAAAAAGTCACTTATTTTTACAATCGTCTTCTACATGCAAAGTATTTGGGCTGAATAATCCTTGTGGTTATTTTGAAGATGGAGATGTATAATGGACAAGATGTGACATGTTAGCTTCAGGGGGTTTACCTCCTCAATATGACTCAGAAGACTTATTATATGTATATGTATATATTTTAATTTTTTTTTTTTTAAGATTTTACTTATTTATCTGAGAGTGAGAGAATGCAAGCAGGGGAAGGAGCAGAGGGAGAGGAAGAGAATCCCAAGCAGACTCCCCACCCAGCACAGAGCCTGTTTCAGGGCTCGATCCCACAACTGAGAAACCATGAGCCTAAACCAAGAGTCAGACGCTCAACTGATTGAGCCACCCAGGCATCCCTATATATATTTTTAAATAGAATATACAGAAAGAACTCTTAGGCTGTCAAATGCCCAACTACCTCCTATTGCACAAATTCTGAGTGTTTTTAGAAAGTTTGTATCTGGTGGCTAATCTTACTTTGAAAGTTGTGTATACTTTTTTATTTTAAGGTTGTACATGTTTTAATTCAAAATGGGAACATATCTACATAAAAAAAAGTCTTCATTTCTCATATCCCTATAGTAGGAATATTACTTGTTATATTTTTGGTATACATTTTTTGTGTGTGTGATACACACACAAAAGTACATTTTTGAGATAAAGAATAGGTTTGGTTCATACCTTCTATACAGTATATATTCTGCAACTTTCTTTTAATTTTTTTCAACATCCAGGAGCATATCACGGAAATCATTCCTTGAATTCACTCATTACTTTTAAGTAATATTTACATATTTACATTGGGAAAAACTTGTACAGGTACAATTGCTGGCTCAGAGGGAACACAAAGTTAAAATTTCAAAAGCTCCTGGGCAAATTGGTACAACCCAAGATAAACTCTCAAAAAATTCTGAGAACATTTTTCTCCCCACCTTCACTAACAATGGATAGTATCAGTCTTTTCAAATTTCATTGAGCAGGTAGGCAAAAATAAACAAAGGGGAAGCAGGCTTTGTTTTAATGTAGAGATCATAATACTCTTAAGCTGCGTTGATTTTGTCACAATAAAGATCAGTGTCGTCCATATTCAGAAAATCATCCTTATGCTATTTTCACTATTTGAATTCCTTGTTCATATGTTCCTTTGCTTCTTAGTAGTGGTGGATATGATGGTGGTGGGGGTAGGGTAGTTGTCTTCCTAGTCCTCTTCATATTTCCATTGAGGGGTAGACCTTTGCTCCATGGTTTAAAGGGAATGGGTAATGAGGAAAGACTTGCAGTATCTCTTTCTTACTCCTTCATTCCCATCTATCCAAGAGACATGTGTCCTCAAAAGGCATCTGCGGGTGGATGGCCTCGTTTGGCAATGCTTCGCTAGGAACCTTTCTTGGCCTTGAAATAAGGCTTTCCCTCAACTCCTACTTCCAAATTCAGGCATGGAGGCCACCTCTGGTTTTCTTTTCTTTCATGAGAGATATAAAGAAGCCCATGATTTGTAATCCATCCAGCTTGGCAAGTCTCCTTGGAAACATACTCTGCTGGACTTTACAGTTTGTATAGGGGAGGTGTTGGGGTGTGAGAAGATTCTTCAGGGCTCATTCATCTCAAATATACATGACATCCAGTGGTTTGGCGATACGGGTCTTTCTGCAGATCTTCACATGAGTTCTTCTGTCTGAGCTTAACTAAGAGAGTAGGAGATACATGTGGACTAAAACCCCTGCTCCTCAGAATATGTGAGCCAAATAGTTGCTGTGCTTGTACATGATTAATGTGATTTGTGAAATTCTACTTTACTGAATTTCTTTGCTCATACCAAATGGTGTCCAGCTGGAGGGAAGTCTGTACATTGCTTCACAGATCATGTATAAATAAGCTAAAATTATAAGACCAATGTGATGTTTGAATTAATATTTCTAATTTGAGATGTATTTCTAAAACGGAGAGAGTGAAGAATAATTTTTATATGACAAAGAAAAAGGAACTGTCCGGAATTTCCCAAATTTTTATAAAATTTGAAGATAAACATTTGATAAGCACATTAAATTTCCACATAAGCAGATATCCCATAAGAAACACAGTAAGTTTCCTGTGCATTCTGCATAGTACTAAAACATAATTCCAAATGAGAGCAATGTCCGTAGGTTAGATTTACACACATAAACACGATCAATACGCGTGTAAGTATTAATCAACATTCCAATCAACCTAACAATTTGGTGTTTGTTTAGGGTTCTTCTGAAATTAACTACTCACAGAGAAAATGATGAATGGAATTAGAAAGCAATACTATATCCAAGAAGACAATAAATCCCCTTCTATGCTCATTTAAATCTTATCGTAAATGTAGGTAGGATCTGGAGAGGAAGAAATGCCAAGGACAGATTTTCACGTAACCTTCCGTTAAGCACTCACTCATTCACCATTCGCAGAGGAAAGGCCAACCCAGCAGTGCATCAAGGAACAACATCAAAGCAAGTATGTACTTTTTGGAGGCAAGACTTAAGACCTTCTGTGAAAATGGTTAGAGGGACCAAAGTGACATGTAAATATCATTGAAGTTTCAGATAATTACAATTTTTCATTAAAATAAACCAGCTTCTTGCCTTCAGAGCATGTTAATGACACTAACTTAGAAGTTCGGGGAATTCTACAATGGATTGGTGTTGGCCATCTCTTGCTCATGAAATCTGTTTCAAGATTTTCCTTCCCTGTAGCTTTAAGTTAATGCTTAAAACTGAGCATCCTTTTATGGTGAATGATGCTCGTTCAGAGGGATATAATTTTTTCTGTTTTTTTTTTTTTTTTTTTTTCTGGAGCCAGATGGTCCTTGTCTTTCAGAGTTTATGACTTGCAATTGTTAAGCATTGTCTGCCAGTTCCCACTACCGTCCCACAAGTACAAAGTTCTGTGGGTGCTTTCAGTGGATAGACAACCAAATGCAGACTTTTTTTTTTTTTAAACTTTCAGGCTGCAGTCCCAATTTGCTTAGCTCTGCTCATGCTGATTCTGTGCTGAAACACACGTTCTGAGTTCCTCTTATTTGGGTTTGAGCATTCTTCTTTGTCACAGAGAGGAAGACTGTTCTAACACCCGGATTTACTTTCCCTAAGCCTAGGGTACCTCTCCAGAGGTCTATTGTAAATGTCCACTTCTGTTCGGGCTTCCCTTTCATCCATTATACCCCTTTTTATGATCCCTCAGCATCTGGTTTGGTTGCCTCTTAATGACATTAATGACTAATTAGCCCTGGTAAAGGTGACATTCATTTGCATTCAAATTCTCCTCATTGCTAAAGAAGACTTACATGCATTAATCCTGTATGTCAGTATGATGAAAAAGAAAAATTTTAAGATTAAGGATGGATTACTCTATGTCAAATATGCAGTGTGCACCATATGGTAGGATGAGAAGCGGGTACCGACATGGAGATACACAGCTCCAGGACCCAAGATGATTACTACATTGCCAAGAGTCCTTGAATACGTCTTGACATGTAGAAGTAGTATGGAAGATTTGTTTTTACAGATTTATTTATTTTGAGAGAGAGAGCAGGGAAGCGGGGAGGAGGGGCAAAGGAGAGACATTTTCAAGCAGACTCCCGACTGAGCGAGGAGCTAGATGCGGGGTTGGATCTCACAACCCTTGAGATCATGACCTCAGCCAAAACCAATAGTCAGATACTTAACCAACTGAACTACCCGGCCACCCCAGAAAGATTTTTTTTTTAAGTTTTTATTGAAGTAATCTCTACACCCATCTTGGAGCTCAAACTCACGACCTCGAGATCAAGAGTCCCAGGCTCCTCTGACGGAGCCAGCCAGGAGCAACTGGAAGATTTTGTTTTAAGGCTTGGGACACAAGACTGGGGAAAGCGTTCCTGCATTGGAAGGGGTGGTTAAAGGAATGCTTTGTGGAGCAGCATGGCTGGTGAAGATGTGGGGAAGATCACTCTGGGAGAAGAAAGAGCGTGTACACAGATATCTGGAAGCAGGGGGCACGCTAACGTGACCTTCATTCATCAGAAGCATCTTCTAAATGCAGGACGGCAAATAGTGGGAGATAAGACTGCAGCATATTCTGGAGACAAAGCTGTGTTGGCCCACCTGAGCAATGTGCGGGGACTCGTTTAGCGGTCCAAGACACTGATGATCTCTGAGTGTGAAAGCAGGAAGGCAGTGTCATGTTATTTCAGGAAGATAAACCTCAAGTCACTAAGTGAGAACCAGGAAAGACTGAAGTAACCAGTGTGAGAGATAATTATAATTCTGTGAAGGCAGTCAAGGGGTCTGGATTAAAGTAATGGCAGAGAAAAGAGCAATCATTTGAGTTTCCTATTTCATTAACATCCCTCAGATGTCTCCACTCTAACTGAAAATAATTCTTCAAAACCTGGATGAAAAAACCTTTTAAAGACTTCTCTCTTTTTTTTTTTTTTTAAGCCTCCACAAATTAGTCTTTATTATTTCATACACTTTTTGGAATGAATATTTTAGGAATACCTATTTTGCTCAAGTGAGTTATTATATAGTCTTTAGAAATTTATCGTAAATATTAGTGGCTTTAATTATGAATTAATTAGGGTCAACCTTTTAAAGATTGTTCAAAGCACTGAAGAGCTGCAAAGACTCTACAGAATTGCAGACCGCTGGTTTCTGGGAGGAACCAAAAGCCAGACAGATCAGGGGGATGTTGGGCCTTTCAGGCCGCTCTGCCTCCGAAAGAACTGGCTCATAGCACACACTTGGACTTGGACTTGGGTGGAGCCCTTGCCCTGCACAGGGGGCAGCCGTCCATGGGCAGGGGCTGCCCAAGGCCTGGAGTGCCACAGAAGGTGCGCCCACCTTCAAGCGGAAGCCTCACATTAATGCAAACCAGAACAAAATCAGCTGAACCCCACCCCAGCCTCAGTATGATGGAGAACACTGCCTTGGCCCTGAGGAGAGGATAAGAGGAAGAAAATGGTGAACAACATGACCTCACCAAAGTACGGTCTAGACCAGATGGGTTTGCTCTGGCACAAATTCAGTGCAGGAACTGGAAACGTTGTGTTTAAAAATAGCCCGGGGGCGCCTGGGTGGCTCAGTCGTTAAGCATCTACCTTCGGCTCAGGTCATGATCCCAGGGTCCTGGGATCGAGCCCCGCATCGGGCTCCCTGCTCAGCGAGGAGCCTTCTTCTCCCTCTCCCACTCTCCCTGCTTGTGTTCCGTCTCTCTCTGTGTCTCTCTCTGTCAAATAAATAAATAAAATCTAAAAAAATAAAAATTGCCCAGCTGGGAGCTGTGGGACACGGGATTGGTATTTGGGTTCGCTGTCCCGGAGGTGGTGGAGCTCTGGGGGTCAGGGGGATTCCAAAGGCCTGGTGGTCGGTGCTCGGGAGGGTAAGACCAGACCCAAAGCCATGCTAGAAATGGAGAGTAAGGAGACAGGGTGTATCTGATTCTCCCAGAACCGGCCCCAAGCCCACAATTCACTGGCAAGGGAATGGAAGGGTCCTCGGGACAAAGCATTCCGGGAGGGAGGGAAACCGGGAAGGAAGGGGCCCAGTACCTCCCGTTAAGTCCCAGCGGGAGCCAGGAGCAGCTGGGCCACGGACTCCAGCTGGGTTCCAGGACCCAAGAAGATCACCGATGCCGGCAACATGACAGAAAGGGGGGACAGCAGGAAAACCCATAGGCGCCTGTGATCCCCCCTAGAGGACATGGAGCGGCAGCCTAATCCCCGGAGAGGCCGAGCCCATGAGCCAGACCAGAGGAACAGAAGTCCACAAGTGACCCCACAGACAGCAGTGCTGGAAAGCACTGGGGGAAAGAAGGGGAAAGAGCAAGAAGGAAATCGATACAGCAAGCGGAAGCTCTCAGTCAGGCTGTTTAGCAGTGAAATATGGTGGCAGTAAGTTCTATCTTGAGGGGATATGTTGGCAAGAACTGTTCACAAAATGCACCTGAATATGTTAATAGTCAAAGAAGACGGACAATAACTTACATTGTGGAAAGCTTCTGTAACAGTGCATTCCAGCTGGAAATAATTCTTACTAAGTGGCATCCCGTAGGAGCTACAGCTCATCGCATGTTGTCTGTTCCAGGAACTGGCGTACTGAAGGCCACAAGCAGACGAAGCACGCCCCATCCTAGGGAATTCTGTCTGAAGAGTTCTGGGAAGGGCCCTTTGCAAAACTCAGAACATTATAGAATCCACAAAAGAATTACAAGAAATGGGTTAGCACACAGGTTGGATTTTCAAGCGTGTAGTCTATACTTTTAATTGTAGCACAAGATCCATGAATGATCTAAGACTTTTACATAACTCTCCATTATGTTCTTTCCTTCTTCCTCCCTCCTCCCCTTCTCTCCTTCCTTCCCACTCTGTGTTCATCCTTTCTTTCCTCCGTCTCCTTCCTTTCCTTCCTTCCTCCTTCCCTTTCTCTTCCTTTCCTTTCCTTTTTCCTTTCCCTTCCCTTCCTTTTTCCCTTCCTTTTTTCTTCCTTTCCCTTCTCTTCTCTTCCTTTCCTTTCCTTTCTCTTCCCTTCCTTTTCTCTTCTTTTCCCTTCCCCCTTCCCTTCCTTTCCTTTCTCTTCCCTTCCCTTCCCTTCCTTTCCCTTCTCTTCCTTTCCTTTCCTCTCTCTTCCTTTCCCTTCTCTTCCTTTCCTTTCCTTTCCCTTCCCTTCCCTTCCTTTCCTTTCCTTCCCTTCTCTTCTTTCCTTCCCTGCTTCCTTCCAGTACAATGGAACCCAGTCACCCTTGAGTCCCCAACATCAGCAGAAGGCACATGTCTCTGACCCCCACAGCGAGGTGGAAGGGGGATGGTGGCCTAGCCTGTGGGGGCTGGAGTCAGGCTGGTAGCCACTGTGGGCCCAGGCCTTTCTCACTTGGTGAACCCACTACAAGCTCACTTGGTGAAGTCCTCAGAGGAAATAAGCATGCCGCCCGGCAAACGAGATACCGGAGTCTGAGAACACAGTGTCATCAGCCCTGATGACCCTCCATCGCAGCAGGACACTCAGCCCTCACGTCTGCCTGCAGGTGTAAGTTCTGGCCCCCGAGAAGCCTGGATACCAACCCCAATGCCTACACGCCAGTGATGGCAAGTTCTCTTTGTCTGCTCTTAGGAATCCCCAACAACGGCTGCCTACTTTTTATGGCCTCCCCAAGTTGCCTGCGGTTTCCACATTGGCCAGCCCTGTCATCCACAGTTTCATGAACAAACACAACAGATTTTGGATACTGCTGAAATTTCTGCTTCTGGCTTTTGAGTCTCGCGTCTGTGGAGCTGCAGGTGGGGCTTAGTACTCACCTCCCCACACCCCGTATAGCTCCTGGACTAATAGCAGGTTCTTCATTTACTTCCATCCCCGACTCTCCAGCTTTGTTGGGTAACCTGTCTGCCGAGAAGCTGCTCTGGTTGCTTCAATTCCTCGTGAAGTCTATGAGCTTATTCACCATCAGTTCCTTCCCCAGAGTTGGAACACATTGCCATCTCAATCCCAGAACATCCCACTGAAAAGTAAGCAAAGCCAAACAAGCAGTTAAATGATATGAATGGCCTTTTCCTTTTCAGTCAACAAGCTGTCTTGACATTTGTAGAGTTTTTCCATTTATAAATACGAAGCAGTCACAATATGTAATATATTTCTTATTTATTTCTCCACAACCTTGCACACAATGCCTATTAGTTGAGTTTCTAACCCAATTAATAGAGAGGAGAATGGGAAAGAGTAGAAGATTGATATTACTTGTAAAATTCACTAATCCAAGGTCAGTAAAATTCCATTTAATACAAAGCTTAAGAACTCAAATAGATTTAAATATATTATTAATGAAATCACATCTTCTTTTATCCACTCAATAAAGCATGAGCAGATTTATTTTTATTATATTTCTATTCATTTATTCAAGAAGTATGTATTAAAATGCTAGGCTCTGAGTATGCTAACCAAGATGGACAAGATCCCTGTTCACACAGAGCTTATATTTTCTGGGATGTGAGGGTAGGAAGATTTCAGATGATTAAAAAAAAACATACATACATATATATATGTATATATATATATATAAATAAAGGAAAACAAATTTCCCCAACAGCAGAATTATAAGAAACAACTTCATCTCTAACACAGTGGTTCTCAACATAGACAATCTGTGGGTCATTTCTGCAGTGAAAGCTGGAGGGGACAACTCTTGCATCTTGTGAGTGGAGAACAGACATGCTGCTCAATGTTCTTCGAGGCACAGGACGCCTCCACCAGAGGGAAGTATCCAGACACAAATGTTGGTAGGGCTGAGGTCCAGAAACTGTGTTCTGATGCTACAATTATAATTATGTGCCTTATATTCTTTTATGCTTATCTGCTCTCACTGGTAGACATATGTAAGACATTTTTACTGCTTTGGGATTCCGATAGTATTTTTAAGATTAAAAATTACTATTTGTTTCTAATAAGAAAAGGTGTATACCTTTCAGCATTTTTTTCTGAAGCATATACAATAATCCAATTTCCTTTCACAAAATGCCTCCTTAAGGAAGGAATGTAACGTTCAAAACCTCACAGCACTGACCAGCACCGTCATCTGGCTGAAGACTGACCAATGCCAAGACACTGTATTGCTTAGGAAAAATATGAAGCTGAGGGAGAAATCTAATGATTCTGTATTTGTGCCTTTGAAAGCAGGAGGAAGTTTCGGAAGATGCCAGGCTCTCGGCTCCGATGGAATCTTAAATCCAGTAAAACCGGCATCTCCTATCCATTCCAGGCTCATTTGTGTTGCCGAATGGGACAATTATCAGAGCAGGTGGATCAAGAGAAATGTTGCTTTCTTGACAGCCCTGCCAAACATAAATTCTAGATCTGTTACTCTCTGCTAAATAGAATTAAAAATACTCAGTCTCAAGGATTTGACAGCAATGGAATTGTATTCAATTTTATTCAGTTGCCAATGAAATTGAGAAACTTACCTAGCGCTCTGGACAATGCTGTCATCCTTCAGAGGCTCTCTTTAAAGGCCAGCCTGACTACGATGAACCTCTCTGCTCTCTGTCCTTCCCCCACCTTCCCCAATCTCACCACCTGCAACAACTCCATTTACCTCATCTTTGTTTTCCTAAACTGCCTTCTGTCTTTGGCTGTTTGTTTGTTTGTTTTTTTTTAACAGACCGGAATCTCCAACTAGTGCTATGTCTCAAGAAAGCAACTAATTACAGCACTGTATATTCATAACATTTTTACGTTTCCCTCTATCCTTTTTATATCTCTAATTACATTTAAGCATTTGAGGAATCCATTATGTATCGTAATCAAACATCATCTTGCCTTGCTTCTATTCCTCTTTTAAATCTAGATTTCTAAAATGACTGTTCTATTTTTGTCTGCTTAACCGCAACCTCTCTGGTTTTCCTGGACAGAGAACACTGTTTCAGCCCAGGGACATGAGTTACTGGGATAACCATATCGGTTCTGTGGCAGAAAATATGAGAGAAGACAGTCACGGGAGCCTGGGCTTTGTGGACAGACAAAACCGAATTCTTCTCTCTCGGCTTCTCAGAAGTCCCTTAATCTCCTGAACTAAAATGGATCCATCAAAAGAATACAAAACTTATTTTGACGTTGTTAAGAGGATTACATACATGGGGGATGATGGTCTAGACAACCAGACTTCACACTGTTTCTCAACACCTATTTGTTACTTGTCCTGTAAAAATTAGGTGTGTAGGCTCCTCTTCAAAGCAGGAACACCTACCAGACCAGACCTGGTTTCCTCTTTCCCTGATCCCAAAAACACCTTTGCAGATTTTTTCAATGGAAAATGCCATCTGGACATCTGGGGGCCAAAATGCTAACCAACTTCTCCTCTACCGCAGAAATCAATCAGATACACACATCTCACTCTTGAACTTACCTTGAGGTAAGAAGGGCAGGGGGTTAACTGAACTGAAAACTAGGTTTAAAATTCCTTAAACATAAGAGGATTTATAACAGAGGTGGTTTTGTGGTCTTGCAAAACTCTGAAGCCTTCGTTTGTTTTAAAGAGATGCGTCCGTACACAGGAGGTACAAGGCGTTGTCACAAAGAGAAAGCATACTTAGATTCTTGTAAAAAAGGAAGCATCTTCAGATGTTACTTCAGGAGGACCAGGAAGCTACCCGTAAACTAGTCAGAATCACTCAGGATAAATATACGGGACATTTCTAGGAGTCAAAGTGAGTGTAAACTTTACTTAAGTGGAAAGATTCTTACAAAAGCCAGAGAAACTAAAAGCACATTTTTTTCCCCTTAAAAAAAAAAAAATTCTTCCATGTCACAAGTGGAGATACCACCTTATCTGTGCATTTCCTTGCATTGCATTTAGGTGGGTATTAGCAATAAGCAAATATGCTTATTTGAGAAAAATATACCTGTAGAATCTCCTTGATTTTCACTTTCCATCTGTAGCCCCGTATAGTTGGACCTTTCTGTATCACATCCAACACCATGTGCTGAAACAGAAGCAGAGAAAAAAACCAGGACTTCTGAAGCTCAGCAGCATTTCTACCAGCAAAGACTTTTCCTATAATATAATGGAACAAATCGATAGATTTGTTGTGGTCATTTGTCAGAATTTCAGATCTCAATAATCTCGAAATTCCACAATATAATCAAGACAGCATGCTGATAAGAACTAAACATGGAAATTTTTAATATTTTAAAATTATATAAATAGGTTGGACAGGAACGGATGTTTTAAAACAACAAAACTAGTTATGTATATATGTACACAGAAATGGGGGTGTTACAGAGCTCCCCATAAAATCATGAAATCATTGATTAAATGAGGAAATTCAGTGATGGCTACAGGAAGTCATTATAAAGAAGTCTTTCTGGTAACTTCAGGCGTGGGCCTCATTTCATTAAGACTAACCAAAAGGAAATAATAAAATAAAAGTCAAAATAATTAAGCTCTTCTCCTTCTGTTTCAGTCTAGCTATGGCATGGATGTGAGCCAGCCATGACAATAAAGAATGGGCAGACCTCACACTGTTTCCAATGAAGCTCTAAATCCTTGAGCTTGCAAAACGGAAATAGTGTCCCCTTTTAAAAAACAGCATGGCGGGCGTGAAAGAAGTTACAATACAGCAGCATTGTACAATGGGGACCGCCTCCCAGCGGACCATTTTTTGACTTGGCCAACCAACCATCACCGTGTGGATTTGTGGGCCGAAGTTTAGCATTCTAGACAAACAAGAGGCCTTTTTGCTAAATTGTAAGGGAGGGAATCTATGAAGTGCAAATTAATAAACGATGGAAACAATGTAAATTTATAGACCGTCTTAGAGCTCCAGTGTTCACAAGTCCATATGGGCTTCACAGATGTCAACAAGGCTGCAGTCCTTTCTGGAGGCTCCAGGGCAGAACATGTTTTCTTGTCTTTTATACCTTAGGAAGGTTGATCACATTCTTTGGCTTGTGGACCCTTTCCTCTTCAAAGCCAACAATAACCCAGTGAGTCCTGCCACCCCGATGTCACCTCATTCAAACAGTGACTCTGCCTCCCACTTCCACATTTAAGAATTCTTACGATTATGTGGGTCCACCTGGACGAAGCCCAGGATGGTCCTTTTATTTTAAGGTCTGCTCCTTAGCAGGCTTCCTTGCATCTGCAGCTTGAATTCTCCTTTGACATTTTAGGTGATATGGTCACACTTTTGGAAATGACGAGACAGACATCTTTGTGGGAAGGGGCATTATTCTGCCTAGGAGAGCAAGCATCTACTTCCTGTTATGTCACACATCTGAAACGGAAGTACACAGAGTTTATGAGATTGAGGTTGAAGGAATAAAATTTAAAATGTACTCCGAAAACCACATCATTCTGTTTTAAAACTATGCTCTTGTGTTCTGTATATGTATATCTAATTCTGATACATATTTCCAACGATGATGTTAAACAGAATCTTCTGTGTGCCTTTTGCAGGAACATCCTAAACGTGAAAACATCAAAATCTCATGCATTTATTTTTAAACCTCTAAGCATATAACTATTAACGCTCATTAATTTGCCGAGTGAAATCCATAAATACAACAAGACAAGGCATGTCATGGCACAACAGTCTCTAAGGTGAATGGCACAATAATATGGAAACCATAATTTGAAGTAAGCTCTACACCCAACGACGTGGGGCTTGAACTCATGACCCCAAGATCAAGAGTTGCATGCTATACCCAATGAGCCAGGCAGGAACCCCCTGAAAACCATGATTTGATGAGAGACTTGAAAACACATTGAATAAAATAAAAATTAACTACCAATGTCTTAACCAATAAATATGTCCATTGATGTGTTCTACTATTTAGTTCTCTTTCTCTTTTTCAAAATGTGGGCTGGACTGTCACATCCACTTTCTTTCAAAATCAGCACATATCAAAGGATGACTTCATTTAGTGTTTTGGTGGTTGTGCTTGTTTTAATCAGCCTAGGAAAGGTTATTGAGAAGTACTTTTCTCTATTTTTCATAATCTGAAGTTGATTTTAAGTAATTCTGTTCATCTTTTTTTAGAAATCTATATAGAATATTAATGTTCCATGTCTTTAACCAATGCATCTGCACAAAAAGAAGTTTGGTTTTTTGTTTTTTGTTTTTTTAAAGGCATCTCTAAGACGGAACAAAGTTTGATTTGCTGAAATATGTCAAGGACAAAATTTGAAGGCACTCATCAATTAAGATAAAATGTCAATGGAGCTATTATACTCATGAATATTTATGAGGTGAATGACAAAGCATCCAAATATATTTGAAATGTACTCACAAAATGTGTTTTAAAGTGCAAAGATACTAAATTGTTTGGGGAAACTGACACACTTTCCCAGTCTTTGACAGAAGAAGTCAAAAGAAATAAATCAATGAAAATGTGGAGAATATGCACAATGTGATCAATAATGATGGTTAATAGATATAAATTAAACTGTGAGTCCTAGAAGCCGAGAATGCTCTTTCTGTTTTGGCAAGAGGTACGCACGTTGATTTACCAAAAGGATCAGATGTTTTTTTTTTTTTTTTAAAGATTTTATTTATTTATTTGAGAGAGAGAGAACACATGAGAGGGGATAGGGTCAAAGGGAGAAGCAGACTCCCCGCCGAGGAGGGAGCCCGATGCGGGACTTGATCCCAGGACTCCAGGATCATAACCTGAGCCGAAGGCAGTCGCTTAACCGACTGAGCCACCCAGGCGCCCTGGATCAGATGTTTGGTAATAAAGAAAATTATATTAACTCGAAAAAAAGAGTTCTGAAAATATTGTTTGACTGGAACACACACAAACACACACATACAATTTGCTAACAATATGGTAATAACAATACCCTTCTCTCCTCAACAGCACAGAAAACCCTGGGATTAGACAGCCTCCTTCACCCAAAAAAAAGAATTTAAACTCTCTCAGAGAGAACACCCATAACCCATCAAAATTTGCCCCGTCCACATCTCTCTATCACAGTAACTTCAGTTATTTTCTTCAAAACACTTACCTGAAATATCTTTAAAACAAAAATAGCTTCTGGGCACCTGGGTGGTGAGTTGGTTAAGCATCTGCCTTCGGCTCAGGTCACGATCCCAGGGTCCTGGGATCGAGCCCAGCGTTGGGCTCCCAGCTCAGTGGGGAGTCTGCTTCTCCCTCTACCCCTCCCCCCGCTCCTGCTTGCTCTCTCTCTAAAATAAATAAAATCTTTAAAAAATACAATAAAATAGCTTCTATTGTTTAGAACGGTTTTAGGTTCACAGTAAAGCTGAGCAGAAATCACAGACTGCCCATAGACCTCCTGCACCCATTCGTGCAATGCGTACCCCACTGTCAACCTCTCACACAAGATGTTAAAATCCACAAACTTACACTGACACATCATTAGTACCCAGAGTCCATGCTTGGCATCACAGTTCATTCTTGGTGGTGTGCATGCTGTGGGTTCGGACAAATATATAGTGACGTGTATCGACCATTACAGCATACAGAATAGAGTCACTCTGCTAAAAATCCTCTGTACTCTGCTTATTCATCTCCCGCATCTGTCCATCCCCTGGCAACCACCGATCTTTGTACTGTCTCCATAGCTTTGCCTTCTCCAGAATGTCAGAGTTGGAATCATGTAGCATGAAGCCTTTTCAAATGGGCTTCTTTCACTTAGGGATATTCTCCACAAGGTCCCCCCGTGACTTTCCATGGTCTAAGAGCTCATTTCTTTCTAGCATTGAGTGATCTTCTTACTTGGATGTACAACAGTTTATGTATCCATTCACCCATGGAAGGACACCTTGGTTGCTTCCAAGTTTTGGCAATAATGTTATAAACATCCATGCACAGGTTTTTGTGTGGACATAAGTTTTCAACCCCTCTGGGTCAATACCAACCAAAGAGCAGCATTGCTGGCTTATGGTAAAAGTAAGATTAGCATTGTAAGAAACTGCCCAACTGTCTTCCAAAGTGACTTTATCATTTTGCATTCCCATAAGCAGTATATGAGAAGTCCTGTTTTCCACATCCTCACCAGCAATTAGTGTTGTAAGCATTTTGCATTTTCACCTTTCCATCATTTGTGTACTTCATTGTTACTTAAATTTGCTGTTCCCTAATAACATATAACGAGGAGCTTCTCTTTATCCATGAATTTGCCGTATGTATTATATGGTGAGGTGTTTGCTCAGATATTTTGCCTATCTTTAAACTGAGTTGTTTATTTTCTTATTGTTGAGTGTTAAGGCTTCTTTGTAGGGACGCCTGGGTGGCTCAGTGGGTGAAGCATCTGCCTGGGATCAAGTCCCGCACCAGGCTCCCTGCTCAGTGGGGAGCCTGCTTCCCCTTCTGCTGCTCCCCCTGCTTGCACTCTCTCTGACAAATAAATCTTAAAAAAAAATAAAGACTTCTTTGTAAATTTTGGATAACAAGAGCCCTTCATCAGATGTGTCTTCTGCAAATATTTTTTCTAGTCTGTGGCTTGTCTTCCAATTGCTATGATAGTATCTTTCGTAGAGCAGACCTTTTTAATTTTAATGAACAGTTGAAGACATAACCTATTTTTTCTGCGCTTGACAGAGTAAAAGGCGAAAATAAGCAAGGAAAATTAATAAGTATATAAGATTGAATTAACTGCTACGTATCAAATGGTGTGGTCCCAGGTCTATTTATTAAATAGCCGATTTTTTGCATTTCTAATGCCACGTTATTAAAAACGAATTCTTCTAAGGCAATTGATTACTTTCGAACATACTCAATTTATCAAATTTCCCAAAATCAGTGTTAAGGAAAATTCATCTTAAACACAATAAATGAATTTGAATTAATTAATTTGAATTCATTTTTCCTATTAATTCCTTCTAATGAGGGTTGTTTATCTGAATCACAGAATATAAACAGTGATTTTAGCGACCACTTTCTTAAATCTAGTACAAAAATAGATGCACAGAAGAAAAGTCATTACCAGAGTCCCTGGCTGGTTTAGCCTATGGAGCATTTGACTCTTGATTTCGGAGTTGTAGGTTTGAGCCCCACGTTGGGTGTAGAGATTACTTAAAAATAAAATCTTAAAAAAAAGTCATTACCCTTAGGGCCTAATTCTCCCAAAGAATCTGGGCTGAAAATGGCTATATGGACTCACTTTTTGTGCATATAATTTTTAACCCCACTGTAATCAAATGAAGTCATATTAAAGCAACAGAATTTTTTCATCTCTGAAAATGTAGTATTATGATATGGTCAAGCACTGTTTATCACTGCCAACTATTGCATTTTGAAGAGAGTTATTTGTTTAAACCTTTCCAGCCCCTTTATCTAACAATTGCACTTCTGGAAAATGTAAACATTGTCAGATAAATAAACAGGATGCATATTGAGAGATTTAGAAAAAAACATTTTTTCTATAATCATAAAAAACCTTGAAACCAGCTAACATATAACAAGAGATGCTTATAAAACAGCTATTGACCTGATGCATATTTAATGAGGTGGAAACCGCTCACCTTCACAATCGCCTCATCATTCCTGTGGGGCAGGTGTGACTATCTCTGCTTCCCACAGAAAGTTCCGGAGGAGGAAGCCTTTCACAGTGGATAAGAAATATGCTTGTTGTTACTAAGTGAGAAGCTGAGAATTTGGATTCCAAGTTCCATAGCTGCACCTCCGACTTTTTAATTTCTCTGCTATCAAACTGTGAAGAAGCAAACAGAGCACATGATTCAGACAACACTATGAGGCCAATTGAAATATATGTAGGGGGGCACCTGGGTGGCTCAGATGGTTAAACGTCTGCCTTCAGCTCAGGTCATGATCCCAGGGTCCTGGGATCGAATCCCACATTGGGCTCCCTGCTCGGCAGGGAGCCTGCTTCTCCCCCTCCCACTCCCCCTGCTTGTGTTCCCTCTCTCGCTGTGTCTCTCTCTGTCAAATAAATAAATAAAATAAAATAAAATTAAAAAAAAGAAATATATGTAGGTAGCCGGAGTCTGCACACAAAAGCACACGAAACATCTTTACAGACACCTACCAAATGTCAAAGGGGCTTTCCGTCTGAGGACTGCTTCTCCCTCCCTTTTCCTATGTGTGCAGTCTAATTTTTCTACTATAAACATGTTCATTTAATGTATATATATTTAATTTCATAAAAAGAAAACAATGATTACCGACAAGCCCCAGAAAAATTAGTCTTTGATTTAATCAGTAAAAGAGACAAAACTCTGTAAAAGATGATGAAAAGGCAGGAGTCAGGGAAAAAAAAAAAAGGCAGAAGAAGGAAATCAACACTAGACATGAGAAATGGAATAGTGCAGATGTAAAGAAAAGAAATTAAGGATTTATAAGGCAATGTTGTGTACAAATCTGTATAGATACATTGGAAAATATTAGAGAAGTTGAGAATAATCCTTGGAAAATATAAATTACCAGAATTAAATCAAGCATCCTAGAAGAACTTGGAAATCTGTGTAAATCGATAAAAGAAAGAGAGGAAAAGAAAGCTAAAAAGAAAAACAAAAATCAGGAAATGATAGTCAAGATTCTGGGGTCACACAGATTTACTGATGAGTTTATTCGGGTTTAAACAACAAAATAATATCATTCACTCACACACACAGAGGGTGGGAGTCCACTGTATTATCACATGCTTGCCTGATTCTGAAGGGAATATGTGAAGGATACGGGGCAGGAGAAGCATAGGACACACCAGTATGTTCAGCTCTCAGAAACGTCCTTTTAAATCCTGTGCAGAAAGCTAAAATATACAAGAGCTACAAATGGAGCTGCCCTGGTCAGCGAGAGGGAGAGAAGAGAAGGGGAGAGAAGGCAGGATAGTCAGCGGAACTCTATTAACTCTATTCTAGCAGAATAGTGCTATCAAAATTGGTTTCCTACTAGAACCATTTGGGTGATTTCAAAGAATGCTGATGTTTGGACCCCTCCCAAAATATTCTGATGGAATTCGTCTTGTGCGTGGCCTGGGCATCCAGACTTTTAAAATCTTCCCGGTTGGACCCAGTGTGCAAATCTGAAAACAAGTGGCTTAGAAACCACCGAGAGATCAGGGCGCCTGGGTGGCTCAGTCAGTGAAGGATCTGATTCTTGATTTCAGCTCAGGTCATAATCTCAGGGTCATGAGATCGAGCCCCCTGTTGGGCTCTGCGCTGGGCATGAAGCCTGCTTGAGATTCTCTCTCTCTCCCCTCCTCCCCCTACATGTGGTCCCTCCCTTTCTCTCTCAAATAAATAAATAAAATCTTTAAAAAAAAAAAAACATCCACGAGAGATCTTATGGATTCTGGTTGCTTCGGTGCAGGAGAGGTTGGTGATAGCTCAATAAACCCCAGGTCATGACGATGCTGCAGGTCTGCAGACCACACTCTGAGCCGCAGGGATCTAAGAGCATCCTACCTTCTCTCTCCAATGTCCAACATTTGTCCAGTGTCTAGAACCTTCTCCCCATCCTTGCTTGCAGTTCATGACCTTCCTATTTCACTGGGAGAGGATGAAGCATCAGTAGAGAGAATCCATCAGCTCTGCCTTCCAGTCTACCCACCGATCCACCTTCATGCCCACACATTTCAGCCCTCCCTCTGTGAGCTCAGTCCACCAAGATGCCCATCCACTTGCATGTCAGCGTGGACTTCTCCGAGACTCCCGCAGTCCTCCGTGCCTTCTCTATCACTATTAGGCAGTCACACTGAACTACATCCATCAAATCAGCAGCAGGCGATTCCTCTGCTACCAAACCTCGCCCCTTCCAAAAGGAACAGAAGAAATAATCTTCCTCTCATCCCCATTTCCTTTTTCAGGAACTGCCCCGTTGTTCTCTCCTGATGGTTAAACACCTTGGAAAAAATTTGGTTGATTATGACATCTTTGGATCTGATCTCTAGCTTATATTTTTTGAGGTCACCAGTGACCTCCATGCTGTGGCATGCGATGCCTGGACTTACTACATCGTTTTAGAAATTTTAATTCCAGTTACTTAACATACAGTGCGATATTACCTTCAGGTGTACAATATAGCGATTCAACACTTCCATCCATCACCCCGACTTCTTCACCCGTCCTCCCACCCTGGACTTACTGTGTCATCTGACACAGTCCTCACAGTCTCCACCTTGGAAACCTTTCCTCATGTGCACACCTCGCTTTCCCGTTCTGTCCCTCCATAGCTCCCTAGCTGTTTGTTTCCAAGCTCCTTTGTCTGTTTCCCTTGGGTACAAAACCGTACGGGGTCTTCAGATGTTTCTATTTGCTTGTCTACACAAACTCCCACCAAGATCTCATGGAGCAGAATGGCGTGAAACTTCACCCCTCTGCCCACAGCCGGGCTGCACCACCCAGGTGCCCCAGTATTTCTCAATGATTTTAATTTATATTAAGAAAATAAAAAGCATTATTGGCAATATCAAGTACATCTTAAATATGGGGAGAGGGGTGCCTGGGTGGCTCAGTTGGTTAAGCGTCCGACTCTTGATCTGAGCTTAGGGCTTGTCATCAGTTTAAGCCCCACATTGGGCTCCAAGCAGGGCGTGGAGCCTACTTAAAATAAATAAATAAATAAAGGCAGGGAGCGGGCCTGGGGCAAACTCTTTTTTTTTTTAGATTTTTTTTTTTTTTAAATTTATTTATCTGATAGAGAGAGAGGCAGCGAAAGAGGGAACAACAGCAGAGGGAGTGGGAGAGGGAGAAGCAGGCTTCCCGCCAAGCAGGGAGTCTGATGCAGGGAGTCTGATGCAGGGCTCAATCCCAGGACCCTGGGATCATGACCTGAGCTGAAGGCAGATGCTTAAAGACTGAGCCACGCAGGCACCCCTAAGGCAAAATGTTTTAGAATGGTGCTTCCCAAACTTTAATGTGCATATAAAACACCTGGGGATCCTGCCAAAATGCAAATTCAGATTCAGAAGCTCTGGGGGCAGGACCAAGGATTTGCATTTCTTAGAGGCTCCCAGGTGATGGCCAGAGTGTAGCAGGTCTGTGGGTGAATAAATAGACCTTAGAAGTCTTTTTGGCCTTTAGAAATATTGAAACATATAAAACCATAGAAAGAAGAAAAAGAAATCATTTTGTGTTCTTCCTACCCTTGATTTATCATTGGCAATATGTTGGTCTATTTGGGTTCTCTACATCGGTAGAGACAGCATTTCTCTTCCGTACATGGACTCAGGAAAAAAAAAATTAAAAAATAAAAAAAAAAAATTGATTACGCATATCCAACCAGTGTATGGGATGCTGAGTATATAAAAATAAGTGGAAACCCAGCACGTCTGGTCAGTGAAGCATCCGTTTGCATGAATGTGAAAGAACAAAGGACAGACAAAAGGTGACAATTCAGGTTCAATTGCTAAGGTGGGGACCCACACAAAACTCCATGTGAACATGTACACTTTGTTTAGCAAATACTAAATGCTCAGCATTCCCTTCTGCACATTAAAAACCAGAAGATTAACAATAGCTCACGATCAACTCAAAGAACTTGCACATAATTCCTCTGTAACATTCAGAAACGATTTCTATCACTGATAATTCATCTGCATAATGTGTAATTATGTGGCAAGGACAGATAAATAGTAGCCCATCAATGATATCTCAAGAAAAGTACTTCAGGAAGTTCAGTCTGAGTGAACACATGCACATCTTGTGGTATTTGGTTTGATTTCCATTACGGAACCAATTGTATTCTGATGATAGACACAATTACTTCCACTATGACAACCACCTTATTAAAATGGCATTATAGTTTCATATAAAATTGGATGTTTTGAGAATTGAAAAAGGAACTACTTCACTTCTGTGTTCATAAAAACGGTCTGTGAACGATTGTTTGTGTCACCGTAGGATTGTGTTTTTATATTTTGTGCAGAGCTTGCACGTAGTCGGGAAAGGGTGCTCCCTCTCCCCTTCCACTACAAGTAGGCTAGTCATTTGTCCATTCACTCATTCACGACATAACCAAACAAATAAGATAAATTTCCTACCTTTGAGGATCTCAGCTCACAAAGGAAAGCATGTATGTGGATGAGTATTAGCTCCTGAGGGCACGGGAGAGAGAATGGAAATACAGCACTGTGGACACAGGAGGGAGAACAGATCAACCAGACTCATGTGAATGGAGTGTCGGTTTTAATAAGTCTCGAAGAATTAAAAACTTAAAAAATGCATTCTAAGTTTTTCACTCTCTTGGGGTGAGTAAAGGAAGTTAGTGTCAGATGGCACAGAAGGTGAAAAAGCTTGGGGACAGCTTCAGCATGGCCAACACGGAAACAGAGGGACCGGATGAAACAGATGAAAGGTGAGAAAGAGTATGGCCAGGTTCGGACAGACTTTGTTCCTCAAAGGAGGGACTTTAGCTAGAATGAAGGGACACCGCTTTGCCCGATGGCACCAAAATGTAGAAGATACAAATTTTTTAAAGATTATGCAAATTAAACTGTTACACTGACAGAGGACAATGTATGCATTTCTTTGGCAGTAATAGAAAAAAATCTGAGTTTTGAGCCTGCTTCAGAAAGAGTCAGTGAAAAGTCCACTTCACCATCAGATGGCCCCAAAAGTGATTACGTTGATCAGTGGGCCATTTCATAAAATGTGTACAGTTTGGGTGCTTGGGACAGAAAAGCCAGGACTTTGAAATTGAGGGTGTTTGTGGAAAGCAAGGATGTGTCAACCTTTTTATTTTGTAAAAGTGTTTAAAGATGTGTTAAAGGCATGTATGTGTGTATATATAAAACAAAATTATCTTGCTTATGCTATAATTAAAGCCAGCAGTCCTTTATATCACTCTTCCCCATCTCTGGAACTCCAGAGGTATGCATTTTTAACTACTTTAGCTGTTTCTTCAGGTATTTACTTCCTTTTTTTTTTTTAAAAAAAAAAAAGCAAGGATGTGCTATTTTTTAGTTTTAGAGATTATCCACCTATTACTTACTGATTTGTGTCTCTTACCATTTCCACCCTAACACTTCTCCTCCTCCCCAACACCATATAACAGTCACAGATTTTGGCTAAATCAGAAGACTTGGTTTATATTATTAAGGCTATATAGTTATTACTCAGAGCCAAACCATATAATGCACAATGAAGCAGTTGCCTTTTGTACACCTGTTCAGTTTTCCCTGGTGTAGTAATTGCCTGATACTTGCTTGACTTATTTTTATTTATCTATTATTGAGCTATCACCAACCTCTCTGACAGAAGCATACATCTGTTCTCAAAAATATTCAAACAAGGGGTGTCTGGGTGGCTCAGTAGGTTAGGTGTCTGCCTTTGGCTCAGGTCGTAATCCCAGGGTCCTGGGTTCGAGTCCAACACCGGGCTCCTTGCTCAGTGGGGAGCCTGCTTCTCCTTCTCCCACTCCCCCTGCTTGTGCTCTCTCTCTATGACAAATAAATAAATAAAATCATTGAAAAAAATATTCAAACAAATCTGTGTCATTTTGGCCTGGTCTCCAGACATGCTGTGAAGCTTTCATACTTGATTTCTCTTCACCATCACTCTTGGAATTTCTTTTTGTTTTATCTCTTGTCTTGGCATTCCTGTGTCTTTACCCTCAATATTTTCTCTTTTGCTAAAGCACACACTTTAGTACTTAACTCAGAAAAGAAGGTAAATTATTGGGGCTTTGAAAATCTGCAAATATAGTATTTTACATACACCCTTGATTGATAATTCTGCTTGGCATGGGATTATCATTATGTTGAAATTTTCAAACATCAGAAAATATGGAGAGTGAGTCAAGATTTGATGGTTCAGATAACTTTGGGAAGTTAGATGAGCTAATGTCAGTATTTTAGGACCCGCACAAGCAAACCATAATAGAAGTTGATTGTGGACTTCTTAGTAAGGAATAGGCACTTGTCTAATACAAAAATGGTCTTAAAAATGGGGGCTGTTTGTGGACCGATCTGATTCCTTTGTTCATCACCATTGTTCAAAGGTCTCGAAATATGATCCATATTGCTTTCAAGTCTCTTCATCTACACATTGGTGATGGGGTAATCTCTGATTTGGGGAAAGCAATTTTGCTCTCATAGCTTCTGCCATTCTTTTCAGCTGCTACCCTAACTGTGGGAAGTTTATTCCTCAAGCAGTCCACACGGTTCAGGTTGTTATACCTACAGAGAGCTCTTCTTTGCCAAAAGCAGATAAAACCCACTACAAGAGTCTCATGCATTGAGAAACAGTATTCTCACAAACAGTTACTTTCCCCGCAGTCAAACTGAATAAGGGGGCAATGAATCGCCAGACTTCTGACCCAGGAAAAGTTGTATAAATCAATGGTACTCTCTAAATAATATATGAGACTGGATACTCCATATATTTCACACTGAGGTCTGGGAGGAGGGGGACATTGGGGATAGCTGAGAAGACATTAATGAGACTGTGTATGTTTCCTGCTCTGCTGGAAAATAACTCAATATTTGCCAGGAAGTCATTGAAGGAAAATAGTAGACCCTGCATTTAAGTCTGAGATATTTTGAGACCGTACTCAAGAGAAATTAATTAAGTGCTACAATATCAATGATGAAATAAGTCTTTGGGGAAATGAGGAAACTCACTAAAAAAAGGAACAGGAAGAAAAAGGAAGCCAATTCTAAGCAGCAGTGGAAGAACCAACGCATACGAAGTCATAAACACAGTTCATTCGAGGCATGGTCAATATACTTTATACAGCATATACTTTATATTTCTCACCTTCTTATGTCACTCAGTCAGTATTGTTGGGCCTTGTTTCTGTAAGGCATGATCCATGAGTCCTCAGATAGAGTGGGTTAGTCAGGGGAACCTCCAAGGTGGGTGGGAGAGGAGCCTTGGAAGGGGAAGATGGTGGACGGCGGGAATTAGGTAAAGAGAAGGACAGGATATTCGGTAAAGGAATAGGGAACAAAGTGGAGGCCATTCCTGTCTTTGGGATGTCAGACCTACAGAAGAAACAGAGGCATTTCTGAAAGCCATTGCAGGGATGGATAGCTCCATTTAGGTACACGTGATTTCACTCAAAACACCCATAAGTCAATGACAGGTGTAAGTCAAGCTTCCTGGAGAAAGTTACATGTGATGAATCAGGAATTTGCAAAGGACTAGATTAAAGTGTGGTAGAGGGAGAAAAAAAAAAAAAGAAATTCCATATTGGAGAAGATGAGGATTAACTGGGATTTGAAACAGCAGACAAGTGCCAATGCAGACAGGAAGAAAGGGAGGTGAGAGTGAAGACAGAACAGATGACCAAAGGGAAGAACACATTCCAAGATCCTCACCTCTTAGGGTGAAGACCAACTTTAACCGAATATAAAACTTGGGTTCTCCATGAACTAGATGCTCCCACATTCTCAGCAGGATCTCATCAGTGACACACCTTCCCACTTGGGCATCCAAAGCTTCCACCACATAGTCATTCTTGCCTCTGTTCCAGGTCAGATGCTAAGAGCTTAGCAGCTGGTTGGTTATGGGCCATGACGGAGAGAAGTCAGTGGGATCCTCAAATGGCACCAGAAAGTGGTAAATTGGTACAACCATTTTGAAGGATAGTTTGTCTAACACTCTGCTAAGCACTTTACAAATTTTGTTGATGGTATTATCTCGGTCCTCCAGAGAATGTAATGGCAGCTTAGAGAGGTAAATCGATTGACTTCAAGTCACCTGTCAGAGCTTGGTTTTGAGCTCACATTAGCCAGACTCCAGAGCTCTTGTTGGTCCCTTGCCCTCTCTCCCACCAAAGCCAAGATATAAATACAAATGACACAGTGCTATGGTTCTCGAGTTTTGCTTATGTAAAAATGGGACCTTTTTATAATGCCAGGACTAGATACCGGAACTCACAGCTCTTTTAGAAATAGCTATTTTATGTCAAATTTTTACAAAATACCATTGTTTGTATCCATCTAAGAAATGACATTCTTACAGAGAAATAAATATAGACATGGTGTTCTGATTCCATCATAATCATGTTTTATGCTTTAAAATTTGGTGCTATTGACTATATGTTTCTGTCCCCCCAAAATCCAACTTAGAACTCAGCCTCGATGGAGTGGTATTTGGAAGGAGGGGCCTCTGGGAGGTGATTAGGTGATGAGGGTGCAGCCCTCATGAATGGGATTACTGACGTAATAGAGAGACCCCAGAGAGGGGACACATTGTGAAGACTACAAACCAGGAAGTCAGGTTTCACCAGACACCTGCTCACACCTTGATTTTGGACTTCCAGCCTTAGAACCGTGAGAACTAAATGTCTGTTGTTTATAAGCCACCCAGACTGCAGTATTCTGGATGAAGACAGCGGGTTTGGGTTTGTGATGGATTAAGATAGAAACAGGAAGAAGTACAGACCAACCTTAGGGTTAGTGCATGTTCCAAATGGATTTAATTTTCTATTGACTCCTAAACCCATACTGGAAAAGAAAAGCACAAATTCCAGCAAATGAAGCTAAATTAGTGAATTTCCCTAGTAGTAAGCCTGTACAAGATGTATTTGTATTTTTGTAGGATTTATTTCTTAATCTGTGTAAATTAGTGAGCCCCAGTTGAACGACACACAAGAAATGATACAAACAAAAGAGAAAACCTATAAAAAGCAGTTGGAAAAGACAGGAAGAGAGGGAATTTCGCTAAAAGCTAGTGGTCTGTGCCGTTAGAATGTGGTTAAATGGTGAACGAGAACTGCCAAGTAAAAACTAGGGATCAGATCTGCACATTAGCTGGGGCAAGGAATGAACCACGAGGTACACTGCATACAGCTCAGATTAAATACTGTGTAGAGTAGGAAGAAGCACCACTAATGAATCAAAGTCACAAAATTTATGTAACTCCGGCACCAAACCACAGAGGGTCAACTATAAAGATTTTCATTCTGGTACAGAGAGGAAAGTCCAACAGAACAGCATTATTCAACTTTTTTTTAAAGAGTTTATTTATTTAGGGGTGAGTCTACTTCTCCCTCTCCCACACCCCCTGCTTGTGATTCCTCTCTCTCTGTGAGAGAGGGAGTAGGGGAGGGGAGATAGGAGCAGGGGAGTAGGAGACGGAGAAGCAAGCTGCCCGCTGAGCGGGGAGCGCAAAGCAGGACTCGATCCCAGGACCCCGGGATCATGACCTGAGCCAAAGGCAGGTGCTTAAGCGACTGAGCCACCCAGGCGCCCCTTAAGTTCAACTTTTATACGACAATCTTTGAAACTCTGTCTTAAAACTCAGCATATTATTACTCAAAATTGTTTTCAAAATGGTTACTTCTCTCACTGAATAAACATATTCATCGACTTTAAGAAACTGGAAAATAATTTCTTTACCTAGGGACTCAATACTGAAGTATGGATTCACAACAATAAAAAACAGATAAAACAATGACAGAATATCAGCTCTGAGTGCAGTGATCCTGAAACCTTACACTTGGTCCAGTCGACATGGATATTACAGCCTCTCCTAACTGCACGTGATAAATTAAAAATAGAAATGACATCAGCCATCATTTTAACATTCCAGACTGCTGGTAAATCTACCTGAAAGATGTTCACCTTCAGCCTAATGATACATTTATGTGGATTCAAAATTCCTGTGAGCATTAATGGAAACTTTGATCCTTTAATGAATGCAAAGACAGAACGTTCGGACCAACTCTTAGATGATATATTTAATTTATTCCTAAAATATAGAATACTGCTGGCTGTGACTATGCCAACCGGAGTAATTGGTTGCAATTAAAATAATGAGATATTCCAAATAATGATACATACAATTCAAATGCAGGATGGTATGTAATTTGTAATTCCTAGGTAATTTTTATGCTGATACATTTCTTTGTAATTATAATAATCGTTTGAGCTAATACGAATACATTTTGTCATATGGATTATATTCTGGAAGAATTATTTTTCAACATAGCTAATTTGAAAAGTGTTCGATTAGACCTAAAAAAATAGCATATGAGTATAATTTGGAAAAAGGAACTCCGGGAAGCCATTTGATGCTATCCACACAGTTGAAAACATGCTTACTCTTTGACCCAGTGTTTCCAGTCCTGGATAAATATCCAATGTAAACGGGTATGTGTGTTCACTGAAAGATACGGGCAAGAATGGTTATGTGTTGGTTGACACTCTGCAGGATTTTCTTTTTAATTTCTCCTTTTTATGGCTTTTTTAAAAAAAGATTTTATGTATTTATTAGAGAGAGCAGGAGCAGGGGAAGAGAGAGAAGCAGGCTCCCGCCGAGCAGGGAGCCTGACGAGGGGCTCGATCCCAGGACCCCGGGATCATGACCTGAGCCGAGGGCAGACGCTTCACCGACTGGACCACCCAGGTGCTCCACTCTGCAGTATTTTTAAGCTACAGACTTTTGAAAATAAAAGGAAGGTACTCCCTATCGGACCTGCTTCAGTTTGGAGGCAGCAATGATGATTTAGAAATTGGATACAATCACCACATGGCAGAAATACTGCCTAATTATTACATGTGATTTAAGACAATTTAGTTCACATCCTAGATAATAGGATACTTAACATATAGCTGGCTAATATTTATTGAATGCTGTGTGCAAAAATAAATTCATTGAGCGCCTGTGTGAATATTGCTCTAAGTTCTCGATGTATATTAACTCCTTTACTCCTAAAAGCAACTTTATGAAATGTTTTTTTGTGCCTTGTGTTTGAGAAGCTGAAAACGATCAGCCTACTAGTAGGGCAACACCATGGTTGAGGGGCAAGAGATGAGGGACGAGCCTGGAAAGGTAGGTAAAGGCAAGTCACGCAAGGCATTTTAGGCTAAGCTATGAGTTTCGCTTCTGTGTTAAGTGGGATTGGAAGCACTGGGGCGGGGGGAGGAACTTGAGAAAGACTGATAACTTATATCCAAAAATGTGGAATGTTTGGTTCATAATTACTGGATTGCACAAGAGGACGAGTGGGTCTAAGGAGAGCCCTAGGAAACTCTTACAACAGCAAAAATGAAAATGGTGGCAGCTGGGGGTAACGTGTCAGTGGTGGGCATGAAGGAAATTGGACAGGTTAGGTAATTAATTAATTTTTATTTGAGTTTATTATTTTTTTAAGATTCTATTTATTTATTCGACAGAGAGACAGAGCACAAGCAGGGGGAGCGGCAGGTAGAGAGAGAGAAGCAGGCTCCTTGCTGAGCAGGGGGACCTGATGCAGGACTCGATCCCAGCACCTCAGGATCGTGACCTGAGTGGACCGACTGAGCCATCCAGGTGCCCCTAAAGTATTTTATTATTAAATAATCTCTATATGCAACATGGGGCTCAGACTTACAACCCTGAGATCAAGAGTGGCATGCTCTACTGATTGCCAGCCGGGTGCCCCGGGACTATAATTTTAAAATGGACTGGACAGGCTTATTGATATGGTCTATTAATGGGTGTGGCGAGACAGAAAGACAGGAATCAAATGTGTAAGTCTGAGTTCACCTGCTGTTTACTGAGATGGAGACACTGGGGAAGACAGTATATGTTTGTGTGCAATCTAGAATCAACAGCTTTATGTTGGATGTGTTAACTTTGAGTTGGCTTATAGGCATCCAAGGGTAGATAACAATCAGGTAGTTGCATTTAAGATTTTAGGGATGAGGTCAGGGCTGAGAGAAGAATTGGGGGGTCATCTTGATAGGAAGGCGATATATGACCATGGAAATAGATAATTTTGCCTTTGGAGACAGAGCACCTGGAGAAAACATGGAGGTCAAGGATGGGGTCTTGGGAGAGCCCATCATTTACAAGGAGGACAGAAGAGATAGTAAGAACAATGAGAAAAACTGACCAGGTTTGTGCTAACATCAGAGATAAGGAAATGTATTTACAACAGAATTTAATGGGAAATAAAAGGATTAAAACTTAAGGACAATAGGAAAACAATTTTAAATACTATTTACAAAGTTTCCCAGATTTAACTTAGTAGCAATCAAAATGAGAATATTAAAATATATGCAAAATTCTAATATTATATACTTGTGTGTGTGAACGAAAAATTGAAAAAAATCTTTATCATGTAGCATGAGAAGTCGGGCTTTCCTGATGGTTGGTCCCAAGAGAGATCTCAGCTAAGAAATGAGTATCTTTGCTTTCTGGAGCTGACAGACATAGATCGAGGGCAGTGTCTTTCCTTAAATGTCACAACCACCATCTCTATACCTTCCAAAATCAGTTCCTGACAAACGATGGTACCTGATTACATGACATGCTGATGTTTTGTTAAATGCGGTTTCCCAGGTGACCATCTCAGACGAATGCCATATGGCAACTCGGCCATTTATCAGACAGCACAGAGAGAGGGTAGAACAGCACCTGCCTGACTCCTAAGCCTTTGAGCAAGAATAATCTAGATCGTCAAAGTTTCCTCCTAAATTGCCACGTTGGAACAAGAATGTTGTATTAATCAGCATTAGTTGTGTAAAAGAGGCGCTCCTTCGGTGCGAATTTCAGCTACAGATTTCACAATCTGTATTTGCTCTGTACACGTCCAAAGTGAACATAGCCCTTCTCCCTCCAGAACAGGGCAAGGGGAGCTTCTGGTAGCAAAACACCATGGCGGGCGTCTGCAGAATCATCACCATTGGAGAGCAAGGCTCACTTGCTTCTGATACACCCGACTTCCTGGGCTCAGTTGAGGCAGGCTGGCCTCATTCCACGGCTAAGTGACGTGGTCTCACCTGCATGCGTCCACACCAAATAGTGAGAACTTCCTGGGGAGGCATCATTCATGCTGGGCCCATGGGCCTGCTTAAGAGGAAGGCTCGTATCCCTGATCTCGATTCTGAGATGCATGCATCATCCTGCCCTCCATATCAAAAGCAGGGGCCGCACCTCACGTCTGATGCCCAGAAGTCTCCAATGTTGCATCTATCAGAAAACCCGCACACCATCGCTGTGTCCCACTTGGGACAGCGCTCCTTTCTCTTAGGCAGGTATGGATGCCTATAGATCATGCTTTGCACACAATCTGCAGGATCACCACGCTCATATACTTTTGATTTTTACAAAATAACAAGTTGGGATACTATTTAATTTTAGAAATCCTCAAAGGCAAAAAAGAAAGGAAAAGTAAGGTATAATGTCTTTACCTGAGATGGGGATTTGTTCCTATCTCTCAAGATTCTCCCCCTCTCTCTCTTGTAAGTGTGATGGGAGATGTGCATAAGGGGGTGTAAATAGGGGCATATATAGGTCATGTATATGTATCTATCTTTCAAAATTTAATTCTATATAGTGTTATAGGCTGTATTTCCAAAATAATATTCTATGTTTGAACTCTACCCATGAACCCATGCATTGGAAACATAATTCTTTTTTTTTTTTTTTAAAGATTTTGTTTATTTATTTGACAGAGAGAGACACAGTGAGAGAGGGAACACAAGCAGGGGGAGTGGGAGAGGGAGAAGCAGGCCTCCCGCAGAGCAGGGAGCCCGATGCGAGGCTCGATCCCAGGACCCTAGGATCATGACCCGAGCCGAAGGCAGACACTTAACGACTGGCGCCCCTGGAAACATAATTCTTAACAAACAATAATTTCATACTACATAGGTGCCATGACTTACTTACCTCTTTTATACCAGGCACTTGGATCCCTTTCATTTGCCAACATTGTGCTGAAGATCCTTCCGTGGTTGACTGCGATCCCATGTGCTGGTTACCCAGAGCCCCCGATGTGCACCTGTGGAAGGGACGTTCTTAGCTTCGTGACTACAAGAAGATGCCCAGAAAACCATAAGATATTAACATTACCACTGTCATCATGACCAAGACTGAATAATGAATCAGACAGATCGGTGCCCAAATCAGATATATTATGTAGCTTAAGTCCAAATATATGTTTTTGACAGATATGCATGATCTTATCATAGTAATATCTAATCTAAAAAAAAATTTTAAAAACCAGGTTGAAGAATTCTGATCTTCTCAACCCAGTATAGACATCAGCAATCAGGATAATTGTCTATGATGAAGAGAAACATTTAATGCATGAGAAAATGGCAGGGTTTGTTTAGAAGTTGGGAAGATGAGATATTCAGATTTAGTGACCTGGCAATTCTGAGTCATCTATGAATGGTGGAGGAACATCTGTCCCTTCCAACTCCTTAAGCAAGCTAATCCTTTTAACGATCAACTTTCACCACCCCAAATGGTTCAGGAGATCGTATTTGCACTTACTATGTTTTTACTTTTGTTTCGTCTCTCTTCATGGTCATAATGGGTCATTGACCTATGTGATAGTATATTATGTAGATGTGTCCTCTTTGCTGAACCATCTAGAAAATACGGACCACTGTGGGATGCCCAAAGATGCCTTGAACCATTAGTGTGCCTCGTCTTAGAATTGTCCTCAACTTAACTGAGAAAAGGGTTTCCACACACCTCAAGAAACTTGAGACTCTCGGGAAAATGAGGCATACATAGCGTCAACGAAAGATAAGCCTGTTCATTCATCTGATGTCCGTATCTTTTGACAACTATATGGTTAGAAGTCAACCCCTGGATGAAGACAAAGCACAAAATAAAAACATAAAGATGAATCAGGATGCAATCTATCAGAAAACTCTGAAGAATTCAGTGCTCCTATGTACCCATATGCAGTAGCTTGAGAAGCTTGGGTTGAGAATTTAGGTTGACATTTGTTGAGAGATAAGCCAAAGAGAGATTCATTGGTCTAATATTATCCTTGGCTCGTAAAAGAAAACACACACATTTATTTGTAGAAACCTATTTCTCCCTTCTCTTACACCCACTGCCACATCCACCAAACTAAAATTCAAGGAATGTCTTATTGTGTGGGCTTTTATGACTGACAGTAGAGGAGAAGAATAATAATTCAATTGCAAAATTGCAAAAACTCGACTCAAACAGGAATCTCTGTAATATATTCTCTAGAGAAGGCAGGCATATAACATCCTATAGTCTCTGAATTAACACATTCTCGAAGGTCCATGAAGTGTGTATCTATAACACCCCAACGAACTTTGTTGACTGAGAAAGACTTCTCACAGGTTTATGCCAAGCATTCACAACCTCAAGGGAAGCACTTTGCCTTTTTTTCCCCTCAGTCTCCAGACATTTCGACGCAGGAATATTTCCTTTGCAACAATAGACCTTGATCTTGCCACTGTTTTCAGAGTTTCCTCTCTCTGGTATTTGATGAAGCAGTTTGCCAGGGAGAAAGAATGACAGAGTGGACTGTGCATGTCTCCTTCTATTTTTATATCCCCTCCTGAGAGGCTCCCTATGAAGAGTTAGTGGGTGATTCATTCCTGACAACTGCATACGATTGCAGGACGCCTTTCTTGCCTTCCTCCCAGGCTGCCCTTATCCAATCTGATATTCTCTGACAGAGCCAGAGGATTCACGATGTTTGCCCGAAAACTTCCCTTCTCTGAAGGCAGCACATAATCAGGGCATTCTCCTCCTCCTCCTCATTTGAAAAAAAAATTTTTTTTCTGGATTTATCAGCAGCACAACAATACGTCCTTGCCCCTTTTTGACACATTGAAAAAAAATCAAAGTGGAAATGATTCCTACCCCATGCTCCACTTTGGTGGGGTCACTAGAGCCTACGTGGCATGACCTTCGAGAACAATGATAGGGAGATGTCCTTATGCAAAGCACGTCTTACTCACTGTAATAGACCAAACTCTATAAATGTCAGCAAACCAACTTCTGGGAAGAACCAAAAGATTAAAAAAAAAAAAGAAAAAAGGTAAGTTGCCACAAATCTATGCCCCCAAACTAGGCAAGAGGAAATCATTTTACCGTAGTTGAATGCGCATAGTAGAATACTCTTAAAACGTGGAGCTGGGAATCACAAATTGGAAATAAAACTGGGGACGTGAGCCCCTTCAGGAAGTGAGATGAGACACTGCTATAGAATGGGGCTGAGCAAAAAGGGGGGTGCAATTTAAACTTTACAAGCCCTTCTTTGGATGTGGAGAGAGTCAGGAGAGAAAGAGCACTGAGTGCCAAGGTCAGGATACAGAGTGGGCCGCCCGAATCTGACAGGTCACAGTAAACGGATTGTGCTTGACAAAGAATCAAAAGAAGAGAAAAACCACCCTGTTTTGCCACGTCAACAAAATTATTGGATATGAACTTTCAACTTCAGTCATCCTTTAAATCATGTTTAAATGTTTAAACAAAGAAGCACTCTTAGCAAAGTGTGTTATGAAACATCCCCAAGGTACGTCCCCCCTGCCTTGTCCTCCTCAATAGTGACGCGTGAGGCTTATGGCATTCCGGGACTGACCTTCTGTGGGGCGGTTGTGATTCACGTTGGAATTGGTCACCTTGATACTGGTTTAAAGCTGGGGCTTTATAATGTGCTCAGTTATGGCTACTTTATTTTATACTTCTACTGGAAGAGCATTTCCGTAAACAATCTGCTAACACCCTAGTCCCGTCCAAGACCAAGTATTCCATATCTTCTGTATTCCGTAGATGTGTTAGGAGTGAGAGAGCTTGCGCCATCCTGCTTCCCCCAGAATGACCCTCCACACCCACCCCAGCCCACCTTTCGCTCAACCCATCCAATCAATCAGCTCACGGCAGGGGATTGCTACCGACCCTCCATCGGCTCTGTGTCCCGATGGGAACAAGCCCTCACTGTCGTCTGTCTTCCTATTAGTGTAGCACCTGCCCCCATCCATTCAGAAGCTGTGAGTGTCCTTTATCGAATGCTCTACGCTCAGTTCTCTGTTAAGAGATGACCACTGTGTAGCCGAGTGGCTCTCAGGGCATGATGTCCAGCAAGGGGGCGTGCCCGAGACCGCACTGCTAAAGGGCTGCTCGGAAGGACCAGACCTGATGCTGCTCAGGGGACCTCCTGCTTCCTCTATGGGGTTGGCAACAGGATGGTGTCCTTGGCGGGCAGGACACAGCACCCCCGGTATGTGGTGGAGAGTGTGTATGAGAGAGTGTGAGAGAGTGTGAGCCAAAAAATTCTCCTTATTACTGATGGGAAAGACATCACAAATAAACAACTGGCTTCCCCAAAGAAAATGGGTACTTTTCATTTCCACCGTACTAATACAGTATTGACAAAACACACAGTAATGATGGTGGACGTCCACCAAGCCCTCTTGTAGGAAGGTCACAGGTGTTAAATTCACCTAATTCTCACAGCACTCTGTGGCTTAGGTTATTTTTCTTGTTACTCGTGTTTTGTAGGTGGGGCTGTTGAAGAACAAAATAGTATGTTTCCAACATAACTTCCATATAAAGTTCTGAGATTTGGAAGCAAGTACCTTCCAGGACTGAGTTTAGCATGGACGTTTGGGAATGTATCCACCAACTATCGACAGTTAGAGAAGACCAGAAAGGGCATTGCACCTGGTTAGCACAAAGACATCTTTGCCTTTACTGGGACACGTCCCTCAGCCTCTCTGTTTTCTTGTTGGGAAATGAGCCTGGGACCAGCCTCCAAAAACAGTGGGGTTTTTTAAATGAGTAAAGGTACGTAAAGACATTTTAAACCCTTCGCGCTATATGAACACGAGATGGTTAAGGTGCTCGGTCCGTAGAGGGTTGTCGGAGCATTTCCATCTGGGGTGTTTGGATGAAGACCACGGATGAGCATCTCAGCTTCAGGTCACTTGCAACAGGTGTCAAGAAGAAGGCACCTAATGTGCTATTTTGATATGATAAAAATTACACTACATTTTATGGCCGGCTGTTCCTGAATTCTCTGAAGGTCATCTCTACACACACAAGCATGCCACCACACCTAATGGACACTGTATATCACTGCCGTCCCTTCAGGTCATGCTTACATGCTCCGTAAACTCACCTGGCGTATGTAACTGAACACTTGGAAAATATCCTTGTTGGCCGCTCAAGGAAAACTCCTCTTAGAATCCCTTCCAGCATCTCTACTCCATCCTATGCCTCCTCAACTTCCTGGCTGCTTTTCAGTCACTGTGATGGATCACCACACCTTTGTTTAGCCTTTTAAATTTTCCATGCTGAAACACATCCTTTTCACAACCTCTTGGATCCCTCTACTTACACCTTTGGTTTCACGGGATGGTTCTTCCTGCCGGCATCTCTGTAACTGGGGTCCTCCTTGTCCACGCCGGCCTAGGAAGCTCACTTTCCCATCTGGACAAGTGCCTTCTTTTGAAGTATAATTAATTTTTATGACTTTTACCATCACTGGGGATGGTCTTAGCAGAATGATACAGGTCAAAGTTTACAGCATCTTCATCAGCTTTTCCGACCTCCCTGCTTAGAGCTTCCCACACATCTGCTTCCCTGATGCCTTCATAAACTTTCAGTGCCTCGGGGATCCGCCCCCCCCCCCCCCCCCCCCACGCAACTTTTAAATTTTTCCCTCGTTCTGCGGTCAAAGAGAGTGTTTATGTAGATGTGCAGTCAGGTACCAAGAGCAAAATAAAACAAAATAAAGCAAGGGTTTATAACATTTGCAATTAAACCGAGCACATTCTTGCCTAAATTTAAAGAAGTGCATAAATTTCTTTTTTTTTATTTTTAAGAGTTTATTTATTTTAGAGTGAGAGAGCATGCACAGGGCTGGCAGAGGGGCGGAGGGGGAGGGCCAAGGGAAGAATCTCAAGCAGACTCCATGCTGAGCGCAAAAGCCCAACGCAGGGCTCGATCTCACGACCCTGAGATCATGACCTGAGCCAAAACCAAGAGTTGGATGCTTCACGGATTGAGCCACCCAGGCATCCCTAGAAGTGCATAAGTTTCAAACAAGAAGAGAAAGCGAGAGAGTGGGTAAATCTGAAACAAGGGAGGCTGCTCAGCAGAAAGCTGGGAGGGCTTTGGTGGGCCTCCACTCAGCTGGTGATAGACACTAAATCATCTAGAGCTTGTCTTGTTCTGTATATGGGGTAGAAGGTTCTTGTCCAGCAGTACCTTCAAGTGATCACAGAGCTTAAGACCTGATACCACAGGCTTTGTCCAACCCAGTATTTCTCAGAAGGGACCACCCTGTTTGGTAAGTATTCTTGAAAAACTTCAAAACAATGTAATCAACGTTTTCTCATTTTCCTCCAACTCCACTCCATGAACCATCCATCCATGCACGCATCCATCCATCCCATTCAACACATTCCCTCACTCTCCTCCATTTATCCAACAAATTTATTAATCATGTACCTCCTTATGCCCATCCTGCACTGTTTCAGAAACAGAGCCATCCTTGCCCACCCAGCATGAACTGTTTAGAGGAGAGAATGACATTACATTCCGAAGTAATAAGAAACCTGGAGGACACCCAGACAACCTGAATTACATTTGACAGCCTCCAATCCCCAGCTACCTTCCCTCCACACACACAACAAAGTTTTCAATCAGAAACGATGGTGCTTTTGTCCGTTGTTGCCTTCCCTAGCTGAGAAGTATCACAGGGAAGAAATGGACATAACCCACACGTTTCGTGCCCCACGTCTGGAAGGGTCTAGACTGCTGTCCCAGTTTGGTGGGCACACTTAGGGGCTGAAGACTCCACAGGATGCTTCCATGTACAAGTCTGCATTTAGCAGTTGACTTGGTCTTCCCACAGCCATCCTGGGCTATATGCTGAAAGTGTCAGGCTGAGGGTTTTTAATGCTATAGTTACAAACCACCCCCTTGCCCCTTGGTCCAGGCACCCACCGCCTCCGACTTCCCAAATCCACCCCCAGCAGAAACCAACCTCTTCAGCTTCACCTGCACCTTCCCTACAACCCACTTAATTCCTAGTCTCCTTCCAATTTAAATTCTTGAACATCCATAGTAGCTTCTTCATTTCAAATGCAATGAATAAGTAATAAAAGCAGATTTCATTAATTTGCTCACTGTATTCCTCTGGAGGGAAAGGCAGGTAATAAAAATCATGTTAGGATGGGTATACTCCGTGTCCTTCTCTACTTTAGGGTATCACGCTTTTATTTGATTTATGATGAGCCACGGACTATACAAACAGATAAAGAGTTAACAGAAATTAATTCTCTTGTTTGTAAAATGTTATTTTATTAAATTTTATTGGGTTTAAAAAACTCTACAGTAAACCACAGGAGTATAAGACATCCTCCAGTGGATGTTTGCTGTATAGAAAGGGAATTAATGTATAAAACATTGGAAAACTAAATTCTATGATTACAGTGTGCTGAGTATTGTTTGAGTTAATTATGTACAGAGTATAAATGAATTTAATCCTTTAGAGTCCATACAACTATTGGTCAAGCTTGCTGCAGGAGCATGAATTTTATAAAATCTTATAGGATTTTAAAAATTCTATATATACATATATATGTATACATACATATACATTTGTACATGTGTGTATCCATGTGCATTTAAGTATGTACACATACACACCTACATGTGGACGCATTTGAATCATTAATATATATATGCAGAATGCTGTTATATACATTTAAATATGGCTTTATTATAAATTGGTAAATATTCAATATAGGTATATTGAATATGGTGATAGTCACAATATGCATTAAAATGAATTAATAGGGGTGCCTGGGTGGCTCAGTCGTTAAGCGTCTGAACTCCGGTCAGGATCCCAGGGTCCTGGGATCGAGCCCCGAGTCGGGCTCCCTGCTCCGTGGGAAGCCTGCTTCTCGTTTTCCACTCTCCCTGCTTGTGTTCCCTCTCTTGCTGTGTCTCTCTCTGTCAAATAAATAAATAAAATCTTTAAAAAATAAAATAAAATGAATTAATAAAAACTGCCCAGATACCTTACTTCAGGGCACAGGACAAATGTTTTAATAATAAACAACCAGAATATAAGTCAATGGAGAGATTATTATATATATACATACATATATATATATAATTATAGTAATGCTTTGACATGCCTATTGGACAGTATATGATGAAGCACCAGGAATTATCTTTGGCTGGGGATTTGTAACCTGAGTCTGGAGCAGAGAAACAGAGTAGGACAGAGGGTGCTATAATGTATTCCCGAGACTGACAAAATGGACAGCTTTATTGCCAGGTAGTTTTCTGAGTTGCTGATGTTTCCATAAATTAGCAAGGAAGAGAGGGAGGCAGGAAAGGAGGGAGGGGGGAAGGAAGGGAGGGAGAAAGGAAAAAAGGAAGGGAGAAAGAAAGAGAGAAATAGAAAGAGTTTGTACATATGGAGAACCTCAACCTTTATCCAAAGCAACAAATATATTAAACATTTAATATATGCATGTTTTTTTAATTGAACACTATGCTTGAAATATGATTAGGCAAAAACCTAACTTTGATGGCCATCAACAGCAAAAATATATATATATATATATATAAATTCTTGAGATAAGTCTCAGTACCTCCTGTTCATTGTAAGCCTGCTGCTGCTAAGGCAGCATGGAGGTTATGAAGTGCATTTTTAGATAGATCTCGGCCATGGTTTCATATTAGAACACAGTGCCCAACAGTAGGCGAGGGGATGGTGGATTATTTAAGGAAAGCCAAATTAAAATCTTTTATGTTTGATGCCTATCGGGAGTACAGAACATACTCTTAATTAAAAAAAAAAAAAGGATTTTAGAATAAAATAATGAAGTAATGTTTTAGAGATCACCTGGAATTGTAGCAAAAGCAAACTGGGGGGTGTGGGTTTCTGTTCTCCCACTCAGCAAGTGCTGTGTCCCTGGGGCACATAGGAAGCAAGGATGTCCCTAAATGGTGCGGTCGGGGATTTCATCCATTTATTTTAACTGAGGCATTTTGAAAGGTCTTGGCACATAGTAGGCTCTCAATCCCCTTTGGCATGTCTGTGACCCCCAAAGGCTCAGGTTAGGACGCCAGTAGAGTTGGGTGGCCAAATGGTCTTGCATTTACCGTGCCTTTGATCCTCTGCTCCAGGATGACTCCGGGAAGGTCAGAGGCTGTTACTCCGTGACCAGAAGTGAAACGTGGCTAGAACTTCTGGCCGCACGCTCTACCATTGACATGTCCGAGTGCTCCCAGAAAGGCAAGAACGTGGGAGTATGGAGAGGCCTGAAAAGTTCTCAAGTGAAGTGACAAGGTCCAATGTGTCTCATGATCCCAAGGATACGTCCGTTGTGCCTATAAGCAAACAACCTTAGGCCAGAAACGTGGAATCTGCAACCAGTCGGTAATGCTCAAACACTGAGGTGCCAGATTACCACACGGTGTCATTGTTAATGGTAAGACTGGAACTGAGTCTCTGGAACCTGCCTTTTAAAGAAGGTTCCCTGGTGATGCCTATGGCCTGAGGACAGCATACTGAAAACCACCAAGTCTGGTAGCGGGTGATGCACAGTGTCTCCTAGACACACCAGCGGTTCATAACTAATGTTGCCCACTGCATGGCTTCAACTTAGTCTCTGTTCTCTAGTAAACTCAATCATCATCATGACAACAGCTAAATATTGGTTAAAGACAAAGAACTGATGCCTGCTCGTTGAGAGAAATTGTACAGAAATGCACCATCTAGTAGAGAATGATATTTCCGTTTTTATTTCTCTAGCCGTAAACAGCATGGTTCTGGCTTTGCTTTCCTAACCGTCTCATATGAACTGGCTCACACTCACTCTTACCCTGAACCATGTAACTCTATTTTCTTCGTGGCATTTTATCCCATTTAAAGCAATAACCTTGTGAAACATATTTTTGCTTGATAATTCTCTGCCCCTCACTCCAGCAGAATGTAAGTCCTCCAGTTTGAACCTCCAAGGTTCAAACGTTCCCGTCTCTTGATAATTCTCTGCCCCTCACTCCAGCAGAATGTAAGTCCTCCAGGATTCCTAGACTCTGGAGCAGTCTGCTAGAACGCAAAATTGTTCACTGAATACTGAAAAATAACACTGCGGAGGGAAGGAGAGAAGGAAGGAGAGAGGGTGCCCAGGGAGGGTATTATTTGTAAAGTAATTGGTTTCTCTTATCTAGATTTCCTCTAGTGACTGATAGCATAAAGCCCCTTAACTTCTGCAAACTCGGGCTCTGCTCCCCTATCAGAACCTTCCTTCCTACGTTTTAGTTTTACAAAGAGAAAAACGTTTATTATCTTAGCTACAGTACTTTTTCTTAACTCCGAGGGCAGTTTTTATTACACACACCTGTGATTCCTTTGGGTTCATATACTTGTTGCTGTGGGTAAGGGTTGAGATTCTTGAGATGTACAAACAAAATATATCCCTTAAAAATACTGTAAGCAATGACTGTGTCGTAGGTTTCCTGAGCTGAACTTCCTATGCCCTGTGAGGACACAGTTCCCAGATAAATACATACGTAAATGTGATCAAGCAATAAATTTCTCTCTTTTTTAAAGATTTTATTTTTAATCTTTAATCTTTTAAACTCAAGAGTAGGGAGAGTCGCAGAGGGAGAGGGAGAAGCAGGCTCCCTGCAGAGTAGAGAGCCCCATGCGGGGCTCGATCCCAGGACCCGGAATCATGACCTGAGATGAAGGCAGACACAAAACCGACTGAGCCACCCAATCAGTAAATGTCTTATCCATTAGCTTATCCCTTCAAGGTTCAAACGTTCCCGTCTCCGTACACCCATATGTGACTCTCTTCTCCTCGGCTGGAAGGACCTTTTCCTAGCTCACACTCAACATCAAAACCTGGGACTAGTGCTGGATTTCTCATGCCTGACATCCAGGTCACTCTCAATCCCCATCACTTGACCAAGCCCAACGGCTTCTCACCCCCACAACCTCCGCGTACCCCGTGGACCTAGTGAAACCAAGTCGCTTCTCATTATGCAGCTATTATGGTCTGTAACGGAGCTGTCAACACTGAATTAGCGAACACTGAACCATGCCTGGGCATCGGAATATCAAGTTAGGTTTCTGGGAGCCTTCGGTCACCACATTTTTATCAACCGATCAATACATAACCTTGTTTTAAGTGTGTTTCTGTTTAAAGACGCCATGTTTGAGCAGATTATTTTCGTCATTCGTGTCGGACCCAAGGCCAACAACTCATGCCTGCAAGAAGCAGACGTCACTCATGATTTTCTCCGTAAGACACATCACAGACTTCCTGCTCTTACACGCACCAGATAGCACGTTAGCGCTCTGCCCGCCGGTCATTTTCAACAGTGACATCACAAACACAGAGCGCAGAAATGTGGAAAACTTGGCACCGAGTAGCCCATGAAGAGGACACTTGTTTAGAGCAAGAACGCAGACTATCACCTGGGTCAACCCCAACTCGACACGTGCTTGAATTTTTCACTGCTCTGTGCATGTCCATGAATGATCCCGAAAGTCCTGCGAGTGTGGATTGTAGAGTTGCAAAGAGATGAGTGAGTGAATTTGGCAATACAGAGTCCATGAATAATGAAGAGGCACGGCAGCCTCCCATCTGGTCTCCCTGTTTCTATTCTGGCCCAGCAACCACAGGATACTTGACATGATTTGCCAACACCAGAGATTAATAATTATTAGACTCTTCTACCTAATACCGCACAGCAGCTTCCCACTGTAGTCAAAATAATACAGTTCTACCACCTTCCAGCTAGGGACCAACGGTGGCTTGCCCCTTCCTACAGGGACCCATTCGTAGCTTGCCCCTTTCTCCAAAAAATATTCCTTTCACTGCTTCGTCCTTGCTCCTTGCATTCTGTGTTTCTCAAAGTGTCCATCCCACATCTCCTTTGTCCCCTCACCGGTCCCTTGGGTGTTGGCAAAGCCAGCCACTTTCCAGCACAGGGCCACAGTGTAAATACCATTTTATCAGAGAATTCCCAGATCCTGCATCTAAGGTCCGGGTTCATCTCCGCTCCTCCAGCTGGCCCCGTGCTGCACCTGACTTCATCGGGAGTGGGCTTAGTCCTGTGCTGGCGTGCTGGTAATCCGCACCTACACGAATACAAGATCCCTGATCATGCAATCCGGGTCCTCCCTGAGGATGTGCACAGGGCAACGTCCTGGACCACAGCAGTTCTCAGCACACAGGTGGAGCATGCATATCTTGCAGAGCATGCCAGTGTCCTATTGTATGGTGCTAATTTATGTCTCTGTCCCCATTTTCTCTCTCATAATGTAAGCTCCTGGCCAGCAGAAATGAGTTGATTTCTGGTCTCACTCAAGGATGCTGACACTCAATCTCCTCTCCCTCCTGCACCAGGCAAGGTGACAGGGATATAGGTAGGAACACTGCCAACATTTGAATACCTGTTGTACATTATTAGTTAAAAATACCTATATTAAGTGGCCCCAGGTCTGGTGCATGTGTATTTCGCTTTTTGTTTTGCTCCCTAGCAAGCCTCTGATACTTACCAGCTGAAATCTACAGTAACCATTTCCTTTTTATTTTTCTCAGATCTGCAATTGGAGCTGGTCTCGGGGGCCCAGCTTGTCTCTGTTCTATGTGGGGATGGCTGGGTGGCTGGAAGGATAGCTGGAGGCTGTCATTAGAAATGGGACTCTCTCATGTCTGGGGAAGTTCGGCTGGGACCTCAGCTGGGCCACTGGCAGGCACCAGCGTGTTACCTGTCCGTGTGGCTACCTGGCTTCCCCGAAGCATGGTGGCTGGGTCCCAAAGTGAGAAATCCTAGGAAGAAGCTGTTCTACCTCTGGGTACCTGGGTGCGGGAGACACAGAATGTCACTTCCGTGCTACTGATATCACAGACCCAGGAGAGGGAGCATTAACCCCACCTTTTCAGGGGAGCTCTGCCTCGGTATATCACAACACAGTTCCTTCCAGCACGAGAAAGTGGTGTGACACAGTTCCTTCTACTTCTTCGTTTGTGTCTCCATAGTGTTTGTGGTTTGTACATGTGTGTTGCTCAAGCCGGCCGCAGAGGCTAAGACAAAAAATAACAGAATCGGGGCACCTGGGTGGCTGGGTCAGTGAAGCGTCTGCCTTCGGCTCAGGTCATGATGTCATGCCTCTCCCCCCGCTTGTGCTCTCTCTCTGACAAATAAAATCTTAAAAAAAAAAAAAAAAAACCAGAATCTGGCCTCCCTTGAACAAGGGGTGTTTTAGAGCAGAATAAGGGTAAAATGCAGTGCATTACAGAATTTAACCTCCAAACGGAACAGAGCCCGATAGTAATAAATGTGCCCCACGTCTATGTTCTAGACGACTATACCAGAACACTGGTTATTGTAAGCATCGACTCCTGACTACTTTGATACTCAAATCTGGACTCACAACCCAGAATCTTACCAGTTCCAGGAACCCCCTTTTGCCCTTTTGCCGTTGACTCCCCAAGAGGAGGAGAATGGAAAAGAGAACACTTCCTCTTGCTCCCCTCTTAATAAGACATCTTCTACTTATTTTTAGCAAACAATTTTTCTGTGGAGCTCATAATGCTCACCCTTGGACGTTTACCTCCTTCTCCTTCTGTATTGCAAATAGCTCCAGGCAGCGTTTCAATGAACATCACGGAGCTACTCTCTGTCAGGTTCTATATCAGGATTTGGAGATACAAGATACTTGTCACAGTCTCTACCCTCAGGTGGTTCCCTGGTGCAGTAGTGAAGGCAGACAACCAACTCCAAATCTTACCGCCTATCTCAAAAGGAAGGTACAATTTTGTAAAACTCGCGGGGAGATTAAGTACTTCAATGAGTTCCTTCACAGAGGCGGAGCAGGTGCTATGAAATGTCAAAGGCTTCTTGAAAATTACAACAACCCAGCCAGCGTTGAAATTTCCAGGAAGTTTCCAGAACATTCCCTCCTGAAGTGGGATCATTACAATTACATGTGGATATAGAAATAGGCACGTATGGCATGCATCTACGTGCCAATATAGAATAATCAAATCCAACCAATACACAGTGACGTATATCCATAAATACATCAAATGAATAACCTGAAAAGAATTGCTAGAATGGATCAATATCTATTTCCATAGTATTTTCTTCTTGGGCAAGAATGTATTACATCTGCAGGCAAGCATTTCCACGATGATTCAGGTGGATGAATATTCGGCTAAATGTGTTGCTGCGTTTTTGTTGTTCTACTTTGATAAACCATCACCAAACTTCTAAATGAGCAACCCTCTTACTCACTAATTGAATATTTTAACTTTTTTTCCTCTGTAGAGCTGGTGTGTCATTATATTTTCCATTTTGTGCCTTGTTCTTCATGCATTTAAAGTACTGGAGCAGCTGTTTATTTGGAAAGGTTCCATTATGGCCATAATAATCTCCAACTAATTGCACATCAAATATTTATTTCTTGCACATTAAATTAATGAAGCAGGTTCAACAAGAGAAAAATTGGATCAGGTTGGCAAACAGTGCCTATAAATTCACGAAAGATTCCCAGTTCTTTTTTGGCAGGACTTCTTTAATACAGATTAACAATATTCAAATGGAAAATTTTTCCATTATCTACTTCTGACTTTTAAAATAGTCAAGCTTTCTCTATTAAAGTACTCTTCTCAATTTTTCTTGATATATTATTGCGTTCAGAAATGAAAAAAGAAAACAAGTTTCCTTCTATTGATTCTCAAATAAATTATCTGGTATCTTCTTAGCCTTCAATATAACATGTGTTTTTTTCCCCCTAATTCTACTTTTGATACTGTAAATGTTTTCAGTGGGCGGGCTTTTATTTTTTATTTATTTTCTTCAGCTAGGTCTAGCTGACATACAGAAAATGGTACTTTCGTAATGTGTACTCTTTGATGAGACTGGACATACGCACCCATCCATGGATCCGACCAACAATGGACATATCCAACACTTCCTCAGGTATCCTGGTGTTCCCTATATTGATTTCTTTGTATGTTTGTTTTGTGGTAAGAACACCTTACATGATATTTAATGTCTTAACAGAATTTGAACTTTGCCCTTATAACATATTGTTAATTCTAGGCATTATGTTGCACAGCTGGTCTCTAGAACTTAATCATCTTTTATAACTGAAATTTTATACTCACTGAAGTGAAACTCACCGTTTCCCCCTCCACCCAGCTCCTGGCAACCACCACTGTATTCTCTGCTCCTATGAGTCTGATTATTAAAGTAGAATCACGCAATATTCTACATGATTTAAGTAGACTCATGCAGTATTTTCTCCTGGCTTATTTCTTCTGTAACTGGCTTATTTCTCTTGCAAAGACATTTCCCCAACCAACACATACGAATGGCCAAACAGGTATGTGAAAAGATGTTCAACACCAATAATTATCATGGAAATGCAGATTAAAACTACAGTGAGAAATCACCTCACACCCATTAGGTTGGCAATTATTTAAAAAAAAAAAACACACCACAAAAGAAACAGAAGATAACAACTGTTGGTGAAGATGAGGAGATATTGGAACCTCTGTAGACTGGAGGTGTAATGTTGGGAAGGCGAAATGGTGGAGCACTATGGAAAACAGTACGGAGAGTCTCAAAAAATTAAAAATAGAACTACCGTAATCCAGCTATCCCACTTCTGGGTACCTATCAAAAAGAATTGAAATCAGGATCTTAAGGAGATATCTGCACCCCTATATTCATTGTAGCTCTATTCACAGTAGCAAAGATACGGAAACAACCCAAGTGTCCGTCAAGAGATAAATGGATAAAGAAAATATATATACGCATAAGATATTATTCAGCCTTAAAAGGAAAGAAACAGATGGCTCTGGAGAAGATTGTGCTATGTCAATGGGTGAACTTAAATCTTTGCTGATTAAAATTAGCAGTTGGCTAACAATTTATTCTGAAAACCACTTTTTACTTTCAAGTGACATCATTCTTTTGATAGAATCTCTGAAGGATTTCTGATACTATTTCCTTTTCAGCCCATTGCTGGTGTGTAGAAGATGACAAATTATTCTGGGGAAGAGTTTCAGGAAAAGAACTGCTCCAAACAGTTGGTCTGTGGACACTAAGGATAATGCCTACTGAATCTTTCATCAGAAGAAATTATCTTACAACTTGACAATACAGTTACTGTATTCGGTGCTCAGTGGAGAACACAGCTACAACTAAAACGTTCTGGATGAAGGTTTTCCTGAACTAGTTACTGACTATTAAGTTGTATGAGTTGTCCCTTTTTGCCTAACTTCTTGGGTAGGGTTCTTGGCTTCCCTTACTTGTGAATGAAACATAGTTTGCATTTGTTTTCAGGAAGGTCCTTTTAAAGCCAGTTGAGAAGTTCTCACCAGGCTGTTTCCTTCAGTCACCAACCAGATCACATATGTCTGTACATGCGTGGCCCATGTGATTATGGAGGCTGACAAGTCCCACGATCTACCATCTGCAAGCTGGAGACGCAGGGATGTTGATGGTTAGTTCCAGCCCAAACCTGAAGACCAGAGAACTGGAGAGATGGTGGAGTTAAGTACCAGTCCAAGGATGGAAGAAGACCAACGCTCAGCCCACGTGGTCAGGCAGGAAGAGTGAATTCTCCTTTCCTCCAGCTTTTTGTTCTGCTCATGCCCTCAACAGATTGTATGATGCCCAGCCACCCTGGGGAGGGCCATCCCCTTTACTGAGCCAACCAATGCAAATGTTAATCTCATCTACAAACACGTTTGCAGACACACCTAGAAATAACACATAACCAAATATCTGGGCACCCTGTGGCCCAATCAAGTTGACACATAAAATGAACCATTACACATCTTTAGGACTTACATCACATGCTCTCTGGTACAAACCCATGCCTTCCCCCTCGAGTTTCATTAGCATCTTTGGCTTCTTCTAGATGCCAAAAGCCAGCTTCCAGCTCCCTCCTCACCCCCTGGTCATGCTAACCCAAAAGGCTTCCAGACATTGCCAAGTATCTGCTGAGGGCACAGTCACCCTCCAGTTGAGCACCAATGACCTAGTTCAACCCCATTCCATGGGAACGTCCCTTTAGACTCTGCTACCATTTCCTACCAGTGAGTCCCCTGAAGTGAGTTAAGTGTTCTTCAAGCAATCTTTCATTATCAAAATGAACAACACACCCACAGGTGAGGATTATTCCATGAATGAAAGACAGATATAAACTTCTTTCAGTTCCTCTCACACAATGTCCTGGTCTTTTTGAGGGGATATCAGATATTATCGTCTAGATGAGTGGCGTCCACATTTGTATGCACGTTAGAGTCATCCAGTGATTTTTACAAACTCCAAAGCCCATGTGAAACACCAGAAACTAATATCAAAATCTCTTGAGAGCAGGACACAAGCATCACTAAATTTTGACAGTCCCACGGTATTTCCAATATGTAGACACATTTGGAAGCTGCTGGCCTAGATTTTTGCTGAATTAGAGGGCGAATGTAATTAATTAGTCATCACATTTTTTTTGTTGTCATCCTGAATCTAGTACTTACAAAATATCCATGTCATCATGAGTACATAAGGTCACCTATTTCTTTCTCTATGTGTTTGGGCTAGGATATCTAACTCATATGCTTATCGCAAGCCTGAAAGGAGATGCCACATGAATTCCAAGATATAGTGAGTGGCATCTAGAAGCTGCATAAACAAGAGCAGTTACCACATAAGTATTTTTTCGCATTTAATCATTTTCGAACATTACACGGAGTTCACTTCAATTATAACCACAGTATCAATAAATGTCTAGTCAGCTGAACAAATAATTCAATTAGTGTCTCATCACCAGGAACAACTTTATATTCATTATCTTAATCGATATCTAGGTACACTGGAATATATTTTCAAGTAATTTTTTTTTTCTTTTTCAGGAAAGCTATATATATGGCATATACACTAACCATAGCATGCCTGAGAATAGCTTTCTTTCTTTTTTTTTAAAGGTTTTATTTATTTGACAGAGAGAAAGACAGCCAGAGAGGGAACACAAGCAGGGGGAGTGGGAGAGGGAGAAGCAGGCTTCCCGCTGAGCAAGGAGCCCGATGTGGGGCTCGATCTCAGGACCCCGGGATCATGACCTAAGCCGAAGGCAGACGCTTCACTGACTGAGCCACCCAGGTGCTCCTGAGAATATCTTTCCATTACCTTCCCAGGTGAGGAGAATCTTAGGTTGAAATCATGGCTCACAAATACTAACCGCTCGACACTCTGTAGATGTCACTTGATCTTTTAGCATCTGTTACTCCTGAGCAGTTTGACACGAGCCCAGTGTTACCAACGTCCTGTGTCACCAGCTTTGCTTGCCAGGATACTTACGGATGTTATTTCACTTTTATTGAAATAATGATGGCACGGCATGTCTTGGTTCGGTTCCATTTTGATTAACTTTGCCTGAAACCCTAGTGAACCCATTCAAACCGGAATCATGTTGTTTCCTCATTATGGTGAGGTTTTCTTTTGTCACAAACCCTGACTATAATTTCTGCTCCATGAGCTTTCAAATCACCTTCAAGAACACTAATTATAAGTTGATTCTCTTCATTGTCATTTGTAATTTTAATCTCTTTCCATTTAAATCTGTTTTCCCTATTTTTCTGCAGTCTGGGAAAGTGTCCCACATTTGTATATGCCGGAAAATTGATTTTTTTGTGTGTGTCTGTTCCATTCTTTAATAATGTCAATGAGAATTTAAATTTGGTCATTGAGTTTTGGGTTTCTGGGGTTTTTTTGTTTGTTTGTTTGGTCAGGTCTATCCTCATCTTGTCCTGTTCTCTTCTTACACTCCATGAATGCTTTTATATCCTTACAATCTGGAAGGATAAAGTCAGTCCAAATATTCTACTTATAAACTAATCCTAATTCCACAGGAAGCTGCTTATGTATCCGGAAGATCTAGAACCTTTTCCAAATGAAAATTCTCTTTGAAATGCTTACCCTTTTCAAAGTTAAGGGGCAGGTAAACCTAGAGATTTCTGTATCTTACATGTGTTTCTCCGAAAAGCAGTTCCTTGCTGTGAACCATTTACACTTCTATAGATAACCCATACAGAATTAGAAAAAACATTTTGAAGGACTATATTTGTCTCAGCCTTGAAATAGTTTTGATTCTTAGACCAGATTAGCCCATGCTGAGAGACAGAAGGCAGAGGGCTGAGTTCCAGCAGGATCTTACCCAGACAAAGCGCACGGAAAGCCTCATACCTCTTAGGACCTGTATCTTCCTTCTGAAAGCTAAGCATTCCATCAATAATTGCCATTGGATCAATATACCCAATGAAACCCTTCTTCCAAGCAGCTTCCAAGGCTCGAGGTAGGGAATGATTAGGCATAAGGCTTGCCTGAGGGGAAGGATGGTGACTGATGGAGGCTCATGGGGGAAGAATAAGATTTTGCCCATCACTCCAAGAGATGGCAGTGTGATTACGTCAACAGAGTTTAAGGACCACACAGGTCTTGTAGTGAAAGGGATGAACCATGCAGGACAGGGGCCAAAAGCAGGAAGTCACAGGAATGATACTATTTCAGGAAAACAGATAGCAACTCCCATTTTGTGAATGCTATATACACTACATCCATTATCTTGTTTAATTGTCCTAATGCTTTCACGGGGCGATGAGGAGGGAGGAAGCATTCAGAGCCCCGGTTTGGGAAGACAGATGTGACTATGACCATCCAAGCCACATGTTTGACAAGTTACTTAACCAGGTTGTCTCTCCATTCTTCCATCCACAGATGGGGAGACAAGAATGCCTATGGAGGGAATCCTGGGTGGCTCAGCGGGTTAAGCGTCTTCTTTTGGCTCAGGTCATGATCCCAGGGTCCTGGGATTGAGTCCAGCATTGGGCTCCTTGCTCAGTGGAGAGCCTGCTTCTCCTTCTGCTTCTGCCAGTCCTCCTGCTTGTGCTCTCTCTCTGGCAAATAAATAAAATCTTAAAAAAAAAGAATGCCTATGAAATGTGGTTGTCATGCAGATGCAGATAATTAATGCAGATTGGGCAGTTGACAATGAGCTCAGCAGTCAGAAAGGACTCTGAGTGTTAAACCATTCCAACTGAACAGATTCAAAAATTTCAGCATAGGGGGAAAAGGGACGCGCGCAACTTTATACACCAAGCACATAGGAGAACCATAAAGTGTTCTGAGGTCTTGAGTTAGGGAACAGGAACAAAGAAAGAAATTTGCTTGGGGAGAAAAGAAACAGCTGGATTTCTAGGAAACCATCTGAACCCTGGACAGTATTCTTTCCAGTAAATACAGTGTGTCCTCCATGGCCCCAATGTGGGGCCAGCTCTGGGCTCAAAAACTCCGAGAAAGGCTTGAGTTCTGCTTTAATCACTGACAACAAGATAAGAGAGTAAATTATGTGTCGACTAAACAGGATCCACAGTCCACAGCCCTCAACAGACCTCATAGAGTGGTTTGAATCTGGAAATCATAAGTGTGCACGAGAACGATGAGCCAGACCACCTGTTGCCCACCTCCAACAGGAAAGACAGTCTCTTCTTGCTTTTTATAAGAATATTAGCAGGCTGGTGCTTATCACTCCCAAGGTGGCATGTGGGCCACAAATGCTAATAATGGAACCATCATGATCTCACCTGGTCACTAAGATGCACAAGCAAGATCACCTCATCAGGACAGGCTAGGAACTAGGCAGTAAAATTGTGTACTTCCTTTTCAAGTTCCCCTGCCATAGGGCGTGTGAAGTGCTCAGACCCACATTCTATTCCTCTTGCAGTTTTCATAAGACTTTGAACCAAAACAAGCAGCTAAGGCAAATATAAGACACTATGAACACATCAGTGGGGAGCCTGCTTCTCCCTCTCCCTCTGCCGCTCCCCCTGCTTGTGATGTCTCTCTGACACATCGATAAATAAAATCTTTTTTTTTAAAGATTTTATTTATTTATTCGTAAGAGACAGAGAGAGAGAGAGGCAGGCAGAGGGAGAAGCAGGCTCCCCGCTGAGCAGGGAGCCCGATGCAGAACTCGATCCAAGGACCCTGGGATCATGACCTGAGCTGAAGGCAGACACTTAACCATCTGAGACACCCAGGTGCCCGATAAATAAAATCTTAAAAAAAAAACCCAATAAAACAAAATCAGAGGTGTTACCCACTGAATTGTGTGCCCCCCAAATCCGTATGTTCACATCCTGACCACCAACATGATCTTTTTTTTTTTTAAAAGATTTTATTTATTTATTTGAGAGAGAGAATAAGAGAGAGCATGAGAGGGAAGACGGTCAGAGGGAGAAGCAGACTCCCCGCCGAGCAGGGAGCCCGATGCGGGACTCGATCCCGGGACTCCGGGATCATGACCTGAGCCGAAGGCAGTCGCTTAACCAACTGAGCCACCCAGGCGCCCCCAACATGATATTTTATGGAGATGGGCCCATGGCATCTGACTAGGTTTAGATGAGGTCATGAGGACGGGGCCCTCCCGATAAGAAGAGGAAGAGACCCCAGAGCTCCTTCTCTCCACCACAGGAGGACACAGAGAAAAGGTTACAGTCTACAAGCCAGGAAGAGCATGCACACCAGAATTCAACTGCCAAATGTTTGCGTCCCCCTAGATGTCATATGTTCAATCCTCACTCCCCGTGCACCTGGCTGGCTCAGTGGGTAAAACCTGTGACTCTTGATCTCAGGGTCGTGAGAGTGAGCCCCACATTGGGAGTAGAGCCTACATAAAAACAAACAAATAAATAAGTCATAAAATCCTAACTCCCAACGTGATATTACGTGGAGGTGGGGCCTTAGGGAGGTGATGTGGTCACGGGGCTCCACCCTTAGAAAATAGACACCATGGAGCTCCCTCCTCCCTCCTGCTACTTGAGTACACAGCGAGAAAATTGGAAATCTATGAACCAGGACTTCCTCACCAGACAGACACTGAATCAGCCCAGCACTTTGATCTTGGACTTCCTGGCTTCTACAACCGGGAAGAATATATTCCAGCCAGTTCATGAGTCATCCAGGCTACGGCGTTTTGTTGTAGCAACAAGAATGGAGTAAGATCCCACCACGCTGACATCCCAATCTCTAACTTCCAGCCCCCGGAACTGTGAGAAAAGACATTTCTATTGTTTAAGTCTGTGGAATTTGCTTATGGCAGCCTGAGCCCACCAAGGCAGGAAGTACAGGAAACATGATCCCTCTACCTAACAGGCCACCTAAATGCACCACAGTGAGCCAGTTTAGGTTGGCCCTAAGGGTCTGTTATCAAAACATAGATACTGCATGTTTTGCACATAACAACAGGTAAATCTAACTGGAAAATTTTGCATCCTGTCTATTTTGTTGACTATATAACTAGAATCACATTTCTCATCTAGAATCATCCCTGGACCTCTTAACCTTCATGTTGCCAGAGTCTGAAATCTTCAAACTGAGCACAATAAATAGGACAATAAATAAATAAGGAGACCATTTCCTAATACAGGTTACCACCTTCAAAGCTTCTAGCACGAGACAGGCTATAGATAAATTAATGATTTAGACAGAAAATAGATGGATAGGTAGCCAAAAATATAGGACCAGTTCATTATTAGCAAGTGATTCAATCCTACTGGAAAAATGAAAAGCTTTTGAAGGGCAAAGCCAAATCTCTCCATTAATTACATACCAAATAAAGGAACTCTATGAAAAAAATAAAGCCGCTGCAAATCCATAAGTATAAAATACAGCTACTTCTACAACACCGATGAGACTCCTCTTTTCTATATGAGACAATATCACCTATTTAAATCTTAAGCTATTTTTGTGTTTGCCTCATCTGGGTAGGACTATATTTAAGACAGACGTGTGATGGAGGATAGGACGCCTACTCCTGTGGTTTAATTTAGGGGATTCACTTGAAAAATAGCCTTACCTTCCTCTAAATTAAGAAATATTTACTCTCACTGTGCAGATGTCGAAGGAGAAAAGAAACGATAGGGCTCTCGGTTTCAAGAGAAACGTCTCTTTATAGTGTTATAAATTGTGCCTTGCAAATTAAACGCCTACAAGCAAAAGTTTCCCTCTACTCTGGGAAAACAGACATTGTGAATACAATGCTTTTCTTTCCCGATTTCAGGGCTTTGGCATAAACTTAGAGTTAAAAATAGCTCAATATGACTCAGGTAACAAGTGAAAAATAGCACAAGAGGGTAAATCAGTCACCTGATTAAGAAAAATCTAACCATTCAAGGTGCTGTAAAGAATAAAACCCTTGTTTTTGCAGCAACAAGCCCTATCTTCCTACAGTCTATTTACATCACTTAGTGGCCCTAAATCGAATTTTTAGATAAGTATTAGGTTTTAAGTACACATTTTTTGATATTTCACCAGATGGATGAAAATGATTTCACAAATGTAACAGTTTCATTAAACTGCAAATGTTCAATTAACAAATTGTGCATTAAAAAAAAAAGTCAACTCACACAAAAATGCACAACATCAACATACTTTTAATTCAGGTCTCTATGCCTGGGGATGCCGACATTAAACAAATCCAGTCTTCTACTTCAGTGTGGGGTGGCAAAGGATGGAGGGATGGGGAGGGGGTGAATGTTGTGGGTTTTCCAGTAGAAATCTCTGTGTGAAGAAGGGAGTTGCTATCTCTATCAGAATTGTCAGAAAACGGTAAGATCATGTGCAATTTTAACTCTCCAGTCAAGTAGCTTATAGAAATCAGGACATACAAACAACTCTATCAGGCAGAATCAAATGCACAATGGAAGAAAAAAAGAAGGAAGGAAGGAAGGAAGGAAGGAAGGAAGGAAGGAAGGAAGGAAGGAAGGAAGGAAACAGGCAAGCAAGTCAGCCAGGGTAGTACCCAATCAGGACAGATTCATTCCAAAAAGGCTGGGGCATGAAGTTGGGAGCAAAGCAGCCCACAATTTGGGGGAAATGCCCTTGCCAAAAAGCCTTGAAAGAAAAGATTTGCAAATGGTAAGAGAACGGTCTGAAATAATGCTAACAATTATGCTATACGCATTTACTCTAATTTATGATTCAAGCTCGCCTTCTTTACAATTATTTCAGTGATGTTATTTTGTGAAAGTTTAGCCTGATGGCGGCATTATCCTGGGACAGGGAGGGACCTGGGGGAGAGGGATTCAGTGGGAGGAAAGTGCACCGGAGGCAGGAAGCTCAGGCGAGGCGTCTCTGATGCAGAACAGAGGACAACACTTGGTGCAGCATCCTAGACCCAGAGCAAGGAGCCAGGAGGAGGGCTGGGGAAGAAGCAAATGAGGGAAGAGATGGGGACATGCCAAAGGCAAGACAGCTAGTTCCTTAGTTTGCTTGGCCCGTGGCCACGTCCTCCTTTCTCCTAAATGGTCTGTTCTCGAACCCACTCACTGCCCTCCTTCTCCATCGCTGGGCATCCAGTGGGATCGGCAGGACAGAGAGACCAGGGAGCTCCGAGCCTCTGGGACGTGCCAGGAAGGAGTGGCCGGCTTGGACCAGCAGCCCGTGGGTGGCTCTGTGCACCACGAGGAAAGTGCGTGAGGGGGACCTGCGGATGTGTGTGCTGCGAAATGGGATTCCCTAGAAGCCGAACGCCGACTCAAAACATCCTTTTGAAAGTCAGTTTCAAAACTGAAATCACAAAATGCATATTCCCATGTAGGATATACTAAATAATGCACAGCAAAGAGAGCTGTGAGCAAGGTCCATGATGCGATCGTTTCCAAAGACTGTCTTTAACCAGATAGTTTCAACTCCGTGTTATTAAAAGAATAAAAAGAGAAACAAAAAACTTTTTCTCTCCATTGCTTAAAATTCCCCGATATGCTTGGGCACCGTATAGATGGGAAAGAAAATGCTTTCAGGATGAAAATGAAAAATTAATGACTTTAAGATTTGAAGCATAAAAGCCAAGAGAAAAAAAAATTGATTTTGCATTTTCTCCCTCCCTCAAATAGATTTATAGTCCAAAGCTTTTTCTCTGAAAGTAGACAGGATTTTAAAATAAATTAACCATATACTTTTTGAAATCTACTTCAGCACGTGATTTTCACTGCATGAGGAGAGCAGGTGGGAAAGATGTCGCAGAAAACAAAACGGATGTTCACAACTGGGATGTGCTCAGGCAGCAAAGGAGGGTGGAAAATCACACTGGTTAATTATTTAAGGCTGGAAATGAAATATCCATTTCCTGTAGAGAGATGGCATCGCATACTACCTACAAAGCCCAGCGAATAAATAGGTGGCAGGGAAACTCATTGAGTAGTTGCTTCAGTTTACAAACTAAAGAGAAACCATGCATTTGAATCCCTGGAACAGCGGACATGCAGACATAAACGTGTAGCCCGCACACATCCCAACAGTTATGTAACCGCAGAGGCGTAAAATCTACAATTTGGAACTAGTTTAACAATAACTAGGGCTAGCTCGCTGGTGACTTTTTTGATGAAAGTGTTTTATGTCAAGTGTTAATGTAGAATTTAAAAACCCGGACTCCCTGTTTACCTTGAAGAATGATTATTGATCCCGACCCGTGATAGGTGCCGTATATCCCACAAAATAGAACCCATCGCCCCGCTCAACAACCGTTCACGGTTGGAAGTAAATAGCAGCCTTGCCTAGTCACATGTCCCCTACTACGAGGACTGGCAGATAGAGAGCAAAAGTACAAAAGGCTGCAGGTTGAGGCGCCTGGGGGTGGGGTGTTCAATCGGTTAAGCACCCGATTCTGGGTTTCGGCTCAAGTCATGATCTCAGGGTCCTGAGATCGAGTCCCAAGTTGGGCTCACACGGGGTGTGGAGCCTGCTTAAGATTCTCTCTCCCTCTGCTCCCCCACCCCTCCAAGAAATAAATAAGATAAAATGCTGGAGGAAAGTGTATTCCCTTATCTTTTTTTTTTTTTTAGAAGTTTCTCTCTTACTGGAATTAAAATTAAAAACTTAATTAAAAAAAAAGTTTCTCTCTTCCATCACTGCCTACAGCAATCTTAAAAGCCTCAGGTGCTCCTGAAGTCCACAGAGGCTTTGAAGCCTTCCCTAAAGCCTGCTTCTCCAGCTCTGGACATACCCTTGGTCCCTTCCCGTATCACTACCCACTGCTACCTCCCAAGAATCTACCTGTAGGCGGGGGAGCTCTACTGCAAAGCCATCCGATAACCTGATTTTGCGCCAAGTCCTAAGCGAGTTCTCAACCTTGACGGCACACTAGAATAACGTTCAAAAAGTCCAGTGTCTCCCCAGACCAATTAAGTCAGAATCTGGCAATAGTGTGTTCAAAGTCCCCCTGTTGATTTTACGGTGCAGCCAACAGCTCTCGTCTAGGAAATGGCCACTGGCTTATCAAAATTAGCACACACGCAAATGAGATCCAGTGACTCCTCCATGGGGAAAAGGCTGTTGTGACACCACACGATTGCTCAGTAGCGGTAGAACCTGGGCCCCAAAGAGAGGAGGGAATCCACGAGAGAATCCAGGCCTCTCCTCTGGCATTACTCACTTTTTTATAGAAAGTCCTGGCTCCCAAGTCCTCTAAGGACACGGGGCCGGCTTCTCTTCACCCAGGAAAAGCTGTTCATGGATTCATTAGCAGAGATTCCTTTTACTTTCTTTCCATGAGAAAATTTAGATACCGAACTCTGCAGCTGGAAGGACCCTCAGACATTATCTATAATAAAATGATAAAACTCCAGCTGCGTGGGCACCGTTTTCCACCACCTAAGGCCAACAATCCTCAGGTCTGAGTGGCAAACAGAAGGAGAAAGACGTCAAGAGGTTTGGAGGAGTCCACACACAGATATTAGTACTAATGAGACCCAGTGGTACAGGAATTGAGAAGCATCCATGGAATATGTGAAATGAGGATGCAAGGACAATTGAATGTTGATTTTTTTTTTTAAGGCCTTATTTTTTAAGAGCAGCGTTAAGTTAGCAACAAAATGGAGAGCGAACTACAGGGATTTCCCCATAGACCCCCCTCTCCCATCCCGTGCATATTCCATCCCCACCACAGTGACATATTTTGTGCCACTGATGAATCTTCACTGACACATGATCACCCCAAATCCACAGGTTACCTTAGAGTTCACTCTTGGCGTTGTACGTTCAGGGCATCTGGACAAATTTGTAACGATTATAAGCATCACTATAATATCATACAGAGTATATCTGATGCCCCCCCCCAAACTCTCTGTGCTGTATTTCTGCCCCCTCCTCATCCCTGACACCTGCTGATATTTTTACTATCTGCATTGTTTTGCATTTTCCAGAACGTCACAAAGTTGGAATCATAAGTTGAAGTAGTTCTTTTGAGAGTAGCTGCTTCTGCTTTGTAGTACACATTTAAGTTTCTGCTGTGAATATTGATTCTTAAGAATAATGGATGATTTGGGGGCACCTGGGTGGCTCGGTCGGTTAAGCGTCTGCCTTCGGCTCAGGTCATGATCCCAGGGTCCTGGGATCGAGCCCCGCATCGGGCTCCCTGCTCAGTGTGGAGTCTGCTTCTCCCTCTCCCTCTGCACCTTTACCATCCTGCTCTCTCTCCCAAAAAAGCAAATAAAATCTTAAAAAAAAGAGTACCGCGTGATTCAGAGGAGGGTGTGATGAGAATGATTTAGGGTGGCGTGAACGGGTAGAGGACTTAAAAATTCAATATTATCTATTATCTTAGTTGGCAATTTTTAAGGAGGAGAATGGGTCGGTCACAGCAGGAGTACTTTATTACTGTTAATATTTTTCCTTTAAATACTACCTTGGAAAACATGCACCATACTCGATGCCCTCGGAAGTTTGCATCAGCATCTCACACTGTTGCTGTATCACCCCGGAGAACTCCTTGCACATCAGAGATACAGGCAATCAGGTCTTCTACAAACACCTTCTACGTCTACAAACACCGGATTAAGCTGCACTCACTAATTAAGACATTCCTCTCCGAAGATAGCATCTCATTATTGCTGATCTAATTGAGAATTCATGAGATTTAGGCATCGACTAGCAAAATGCTATCTTTGCAAAAGCAGTCTTTCATACATCGTACAAATTTTTAAAGGAGTAAACCTGCACAGACCTTCAGATTGTAATATAATTTAGAACGACTTTTTCCACTAATGTGAACTAGTGAGGTTAACAAATCTTCTATTTTGACGTACAATTTATACTTGTGACTTTTTCAAAACAGAATCTACATTTTATTCACTGGATCTTCCTCTTGCATTAATTGTAAAGCAATCATTTGTACATATGATTGTAAAGGGTAAAAATATAAAGTATACATACTTCTTAAGGGTAGAAACGTTTCCTTTTTTTTTTCTCATTAAAATGGAAAAGGTCTAATTTTAAGGGCTCATGAATCTATATAAAATCAGAACCATTACCTGGCCTGTCCGTTGCTATAGCTACATGTTCATGTGATCTGTAGATCCGACATAATTCAGGAACCTGCAGAGCAATATCATTGCAAAGACATCAGAGAAAATTTAAGCAGCACAGGGAACCAAGAAAAATAATTTACAAAGAAGATTTTAAAAGAAAAAGAACACTTTAGGAAACAAAATTTCTTATTTTATTTTGTAATATATTTCCTACCTTTATTATTAAATATTCACATCGCTTCTCAGCCTTTTGGCTAAGATCAAGTGTATTAAATATTCACACATCTTTTTAATATATGTTCTTTCTCTCCTAGGGATCTGTTTCTTCGATTAATACTTCAAGTGCACACACTAACTGGACAGGAAAAATGTAAAGATTTCCTCAGCTATGGAATATCGCAAGAAAATAACATTAAGACATTTGTAGAGATTAAAATTGTTGTTTTTGCTTTCAAATCATAAATTACAAGAGCCATGTTTCTGTAAAGAGATTTATCTGTCACGAAACCTCTATTGAAGTTTATTGAGTGATCTTTGATAAAATAATAGAGCTATGTTACCTTTGTAAACATTAACTTGCTGAGTTAACTGTTAGGTTTGTAATCCATAGGTACAGATGAAATTTATAATAGAAATTTATAATAAAACAATCATTAGGTATTGCTGTGGTAAATAAGGCAAGTCCTTCAGCATTCATGCCTGGCTGGGTAGCTGAGAGATAGGTACCAGACTGACATAAAAGCAAAATTCAGGTATGAACTGCATAACGAATTAACACCACTGGACATGAATTATCACCTGAATCCACTGGAGCCAAAGCATGCATTCACCTCTGGAGATCACCATAGTCGATGGAAACCATGCTCCTTAACTGGTACAGTAAAGTGATGTGTACATAGTGATTCTTGAAGGAATGGCATACTGCACAAGTCTGGGGACTCAATTAAAAGAATGTAGAATTACCAGGGCGCCTGGCTGGCTTAGTCAGAAGAGGATGCGACTCTTGATCTCAGAGTTGGGAACTCGAGCCCCATGTTGGGTGTAGAGATGACTTAAATAAATAAATTCAAAGAAAAAAAAAAAAGAATGTAGAATGACTGATGAAATTTCAAGAAGAAAGCAAAGAGACCAGTAGAGAAAAAGAAATATTTGATGGTGAAGATGGAGAATCCTGAAAGAAAGAGAAGAGCACGTGGAAATCAAAGAAGAAATACTGAGAACTTGTCCAAATAGAAGCCCCAGACAGGAGTAATCAAGCCACATTCAACTGGAAAAAAAGCTGTTGTGGGAACAGGAGTTTCATCTGTGAGCTCTCCCTGATCTTCCTCTGCCTCTTCACGCTGGCTGTATCTCAGTCAGGGTTTTCCAGAGAAATAAAATCAATAGGATAGATGGATGATAGACAAATAGATGATAGATCTATTGATTGACTGATTGACAGGTGCTAGGTCTAACGATGACAGGTGGGTAGATAAGTAGAGAGATAGATGCCTGTAAAGGTTCTTGAGGTCTGTCTAGCTTCCAACCAATGTATCCACAGATATTGAGATGTGCCCTTGGGAAACAGGCTTGTATGATCTAGGGAGCCGAAATTAGTAGGGCAGGCCAGGAGGGTGGAGACTCAGAATTTCTATGTGACAGTCTTGAAACTGAATCTCTTGTTCTAGGGACTCTCACTTTTTGGCACTTAAGGTCTGCAAGGGATTGGATGAGGTCCACTCATATTATCCAGGCTAATCTCCGTACAGACAGCTGACAGTTGATACAACTCCCATCGGCAAAACCGCCGTAATAGCAACATCTACACCAGAGTCTGACCAGTCTTCTGGGCATCAGAGTGCTGACACATAAAAGTCAATCTTCACACTGACCAATCCCTTCCTCTATGAGTTATGCACCTGCCTCTTGCATCAAGGAGAACAGATTCCTCTGTGTTGAGCCCTTCACAGTTAGCACACACTGGATAAGCCTGCGCTCTTTTCAGTTTGTTTGCACCCTGTCTAACCACGGGAATCTGCAGAGCCGCAGCTGATGATAATAAGACTGGTTGTATTTACAATGAAATATGTTAATGAGAAGGAACTGCAGAGACATAGGACCACACTTAGACCCAACTGTTACATTCATGGAATTTATGGTTACAGAGGTTTGGTCTATATGATTAAACACTGCATGCTTTCACCCACTTCTTGATATCGTTGTGAGTTGCAGACAGGAGCAAGGGAATAGCATGGTGGCTTCTGTTACCAACATCTGGTGTAGATGTTGCTATTACGGCGGTTTATCAGATCTGATGGTCTGATAACACCCTTGGCACTTACTGGCTGGTGGCCTGCAGAAAACTGGCTACTCTCTCTAACCCTCAGTTTACTCGTACCTTGTTGCACCTGCTGTACAGCTAATAATACCGAGTTGGATTTTTGTGACAATGACATTGCATAATGTGCATAAATTAGCTACAACAGGGTGTATCCAGTGAACACCAGCTATGATTATTAGCCCTTCCTCAGTCATCCCTGACCCAGATCATGGCAAGGGAAGAGGTAACTATAGTTGTAGGCAGTGGGGTGTCTACTGAAGATGAGGTGGCCATGTGTGACTCTTTCAAAAACTCACTCTACTCCAACAGTAACTTGTCTGGTAGCAAGAGGTAAGGCTGATGTTCGAGTCGCTTATTAAAAAAAAAAAAACCAAAAAACACTCCTGTGATCACACGAGTACTCTAGCTAGGTCTTTCTGCTTCACAGCTAAACACTAACAGAGTCGTCAATGACTTGCTCTTTTTTCTGAGTCCTCAACCCACAGCGGCCCAGCATCTGCCCCACATACATTTCTGAGATGAATCTCGGATACTGGACACTGCTCAGTAACTTTTCCTGTCTCGTAACAAAGTCATGTATATTTCCTGAATCTTCTTTTATGGTGACACACCAAGAAAGACGTGGGTCATTCATATTCTGCATCAGCCAAATAAATGTATGCACTAACTTGTTAATATTTTATATGACCTTAAAAAACTGGTTTTGCACTTGCTCTGGGAGATGAGATTGATGATTCCACATCCTCCACACTGACACCCTGCAGGAATTTTGCAGCTCGAGATGATGGGCTGCACGGGGGCTTCCTGGATTTTCATCTATATTCATCTCCAAGTTCTTCACTGCACCCCCCACACCCCCAGCATTTATGCTTCTCATCTGTGAAGCAGCAGAAAGGGATATAGTAAGTTGATGACTCCCTTGCTGACTCTGTGGGTATCCTTATTTTGTCCTGATTTGATATGAACAGGATAAGACTAGGCAAATGTAAATTTTCAACAATGCCAGCAACATGGTTGTTTCAGGGGGTGGAACTGGGTGGCAGAGGAAAAAGATCCAGAACAGAGGCTTACATTTCCCTATATGCCCCTCAGTACCTGTGAATTTTGTACCATATGCATGTAAATTTATTGCAATATGTGAAGTAATTAGAGTAAATGAACAATCAAGAAATGAATTTAGCTGCAGGATACCAAAACCTGTGAACTTTTATTTAAAAAAATTATGCAGTCCAGACTAAACATTTTCTGTAGATATTCTTATATTTTCATTTTCCCAGTTATATGTTATAGATCACCACCGCCTCGCACGCTTCCTCCCACCCGGGGAATCTATACATCAACCCAGAGATTCAATATGTTTTTTAGATTTCTACTTTGTCAACTGTCTGTCATATGAGTGACCCCTTAGGGACAAGTCACCAGTGAATGGAAGGAACAATGGCTTATGGCTCTCAACACTTGCTCAGGTTTCACCTTTCTTTCCATCCTGCATGAAGACCATCAACGAAGGCTCTTTCAACCTGGCTTTGACCCAGAAGCTCCTAATGGTTTGGGACCTGGTGGCATCACTGTGTCAAAAAAACCCCAGGAAGTCTCCATTTGTCTCTCTGACTTGACATTGGGTCTAAAGGCTCCCCTTTTCCTCTTCTTTGCATCAAATACAGAGGAGAGTACCTACAATGGATAGATCATCAGACATCCTTTGCCTGTCTTCATATCAGTCCAAAACATCTACCACTCTTTTACATATTGGCTAATCACAACAACACTGGAAAGATTTGGTTCCTGTCTGACATTATATATACATCAAAAGAGACTGAGTTACTGCATGGCAGTACCTTTGACTGAGGCAGAAGACAGACACTTCACTGCTAGAGAATGCCAGATAAAGGTTTGACTAACATGGCCCAGGTCATGTTCACCCTTAGAAGTGCTTTGCATTCAACATAATGTACAGTCATCTAGCTAGATGAGAGTGCAGCGGCCCAGCTTCACATCCTGATCTCTCTCCCACTGTATTGCCATACCTTCAAAGCATACGCATCAATTTACAAGATCACCGCCATATTTTGTGTCATCTACCTCTCCCATTGAAAGGAGCACTCTAGTCCTGAATCCTGAAATGGAAGGGATATTGCAAGTCCTAATCAGAGCCCTTCCTTTGCTCGCATAGTCAGGTAGAGATAAGGAAAGGTGCCTTGACCCTAACCCTTTTGCCTTTTGATTGTAAATTATTTCCTCATTCTTTCCCATCCTTTATAGAAGCACATATTTTTTTTTTTATCTAAATAAAGATTATTTTTGCATTATCACAAACGTCAACTTAGACTCCATGGGAAAATCTGCTGTTAGCAAGAATATTTAAAGGAAACGCCTTAGGCTCCACAGGAGGTATTTTAAAAAACATTTTATTTATGTTTTTTAAAGATTTTATTATTTATTTGAGAGAGAGAGCATGAGCAGGGTGGCAGAGAGAGAAGCAGACTCCCTGATAAACAGGGAGCCCAATTTGACCCTGGGATCATGACCTGAGTGGAAGGCAGATGCTTAACCAACGGAGCCATGCAGGCACTCCATAAAAAATATTTTAAACATTACTGGAATAAGTAGGTGGAAGTTGACTACTTTGAAAGGAAATGTTCATTTGGATAGGGGACTTTGGGTATCTTTATTTAAAGATTAAAACGTAACCACTATAAACCAACCATAAACAAAAGCCACAATAAAAAGCAAAAATGACATATAGGTATTTCATTACCCTCACACCTTCCAATATTTCCCTGTGCTAAAGGGCATATAACGTTATTTTAATGTCACTATCTAACATCTTAATCTCTTGGCTTAATTTCACTTTTCTTGCCGACATACAAAAATTTACAACTCATATCAATTCCAGAAGGCATCCTACTTTCCCCGTGGCCTAAATTATTAATAAATATGTCAAGGGAAGAAAACTGGCATCGACCCTTTCTGCAGCATGACTACTCCTTGAGTCAATACATGCATACTATTGACCCTCATGAAAGTTTCCCACAGGGTGTACTGTTTTGGAAGTTAATTTGCTCCTATCTATAGGGAAGCAGATGGTACAGTGACCAAAACCATTGTCTGGGAGACAAGGGACAGGGTTTTCTGCCCTAACACTGCCACCGAGGCACCTTTCCTTATCTCTCCCTGACTATGCAAGCAAAGGAAGCGCTCTAATTAGGACTTGCATTATCCCTTCCATTTCAGGATTCAGGACTAGAGTGCTCTTTTCAATGTGAGAGGCAGGGGGCCCTGTAACTAGAAATCTAGACAGGCATTTTCCACCAGGGTTTGTAGGATTCTGGAACTCCTTTTCATCTATCCTAATGGCTACACTGGACGAGCTGCGAGGAGAGGATCCATTATAAGTATGAGGCCAGAGCTTCTACTGTATCATGGGGATTCAATGTTAAACCCTCCCTGGGTCATTTTTTGAAGGAGATAAAGAGAAGACACTGAGTACTGAGAGAGTCCTCACTCAATTCAGGTGTAAGAGAACCAATCCAAAGATCAAACAGAACTTCCTTGGCAGGTCCTATGACCTTTGTGATGATAAAACCCCATTTAAAGTAAGCTTTGTTACTCCCCTTGCAACTGATGAGACAAACCAACCTTTCAACAGTTAAGCAACTTGACTAGGGCCCTTGCCTTTCATCAAGTATGCCTCAGCTCCTCAGGTTGTACAATTCTCTCCCATATGGGGGCGTCTTTCTTGTGGGATCACATTTCCTCCACTCACTTTGTTCTCAAGACCAAGATTCTCAGAGCCTTCAATGTCACCACAGATAGATAGATACTCCAATACCCAATGGAGTCAATGTCTCCTGAGTCTGTTCAAGTGTATCTATGTCCTTGGCCACATGATTGACTCCAAGCCCACAGGTGTATCCCAGCCTGCTGGGCACAACCTGGTCACCACCTCCTTATTTCCAGACACTGTTCTCCAGGAATGAAGCCCGAAATCTTACCCAGCTCTCTATGAGGTCAATTCATATCTTCAACTTATTAAATAATAAAATACTTGATACTATTTTTATCCTGTGCCACAGATCCACAGTCTGTTTTCTTTTGAAGTTCTCTTCGGGCCACCGGAGGGAAGGATGGTATATTCACCCTATCAGCATTCATCTCGGAAAAGTAGACTCAATTCCAGTCTGTTGGTGTCTTTTGCATGAGTTGGTATCTTTCCAATGAGTTGATGGTAGACGAGTTCGGAAATGTTCAAGCAGAGCTTTTATCAGATAGCTAACAGCAAACATGAAATTCTCCACAGGGAGTTAGAAATAATAAAAAAAAATGTTTACAGAATAACACTGTTATTCTGTTTCTGTTTCTGATCCTAACTCCAACTGACACGGAGCTAAAATGTGCTTTGGTCAGCGCTGTTTGCAACCATCTGGCCCCTGGACGCCTTTGCTCTGACTCGACACGAAGGTATAACCTTTCTTTTCTGAGGTGAACTGGACTTGGCACTGCTTCTGTGTCTGTCCAAGACTTGCTCCCCTCCTCTCTACAGCCCCAGGACAACCTCTGCCTGGCATCACTGTGGGACCCCTGTTTTTCTGTCCCCGAGGTCCTGGTGGGTGAAAGACACTTCTCAGTGAACTGTAAGGTTGTCTTCCTGGGTTTCAGGCCATCTTGTACTTGTTTTCAAGTGCGTCTTTGACCCTTTCCTACTGGACCTTGTGACCTGCTAGTGATTCCAGCTGGTAGGAAGCTATTTAAATCCTGATTCAATTCACTAAGACATCTGTGATCGCTCTAAGCCTCAGATCTTGTGAAAACTCTTGAACTTGCCTCAGGTCCTTGCACTTGACAAATTGCCACTCACATCAGGACTAAAGACCCTGAAAGCCAAGACTTTCCCTACTGGTGTGTTGGTCTGTTCATGGGCAGCCTTCAGGCTCATCTTCCAGAAAACTATTTACTTGCTTAATTTAGCTCATCTCTTCTTATTTTGCCTCTGACACTTTGCTAGGGAATGAGATTTTAAGCTATATGCTAGAGTACAGGGACCTAAACCAAGTAAAACAGCCAAAAAAGAAAAAAAAATAGCCCTGGGTGATTCTAATAAAAATGTGTCCTTCTCTTCTGACTCAGTAGATTCATGAGCTGGGAGAAGACAATAGCATTCAAATAGTATGGAAAAGCAAAAAAGGATGGTTTGGGAGAAGGTTGGTGAAAAAAAGGGTCCATCATATGGAATGGGGCAGAATTCAGGAAATAAAAATATTCCATTCACTGGATTCTTCTTAATATTTGTGGAGAGACACAAAGAATGGAATTCCTTTTTTTTTTTTTAAAATTAGAGGGGGGCAGGTAGGGACAGAGGACAGAGAAAGAATCTTAGGTAGGATCCACGCCAGGCATGGAGCCCCTACATGAGGCTTGATGTCACAACCCTGAGATCATGGCTGGAGCCAAAATCAAGAGTCGGAGGCTTAACAGAGTAAGCCACCCAGGCACCCCTGGAATTCCTTTTTAGTGAGTTTTTGTGCTTGGATTGTACGTCTGTAAATAAGACACCCCTCTGGCACATACCAAGTGAGCCACATGCTCAGCAGACTTGCACATAAGCACACGTGTGCATGGAAACAGTCACTAGAATGTGCACACAGGATTATTGGGAATCACAGGAACATGGCCAGCTGTTCCAGCTCTCTGGTCTATTCCTTCCCTAATGAGAAAATGAAGAGTATACCTAACAAATCTCAAATTATGTCTGCCACCATTCTATGCTCTTCTCAGACTTTCCATTTCTCATAGTTTTCCATTTCTGTAACACTGTATGTATGCATAAAACACACCAGAAGTTGAGGAGAATGGATTGATAGTTTCTCAGGATCCATTTGTTCAGTCATTATAGGGAAGGATAAAAAGTATGCATACGACACCAAGAAAGTAGATGCAGTGTTAAGTTCCTATTGGTTAATTCTAACAGATTATTTTGTATCTCTTGACCTAATATCCTCCAAATCTGCAATCGTGCTTCAGGATCTCTGTGGCACTGTCCCAGACTCACATATAGGCAGGAGAAATCATGTTGCAGTACTCCTTACCAGATATGATTTTTATGGCAGAAGGAATGTGAATAACAGAGTAGCCTGTGCAGAGTTCCAGGGATTGAGTTACCCACGGTTCATGGCAGGCCAAAAAGGATCAAATGAAATGGCCAAAAAATAAATTGGAAGAAAGTGTTAGTCGATAGAAGTTGACTTGGACAAAAACACTGGAAGAGTAGAGAGAAGTGGCATGCACGGGAATGACAAGGTGGGCATTGGAGGTGTGTTACATGAAGGGCAGCTGATTGAGGAACACCTTGTATCACGGGGAGTCCTGTTGACACCACTTTGTTGTAAAGTATTGATCTCAGGATGTGCCTTTTTTGTTAAAAATCACGGGAGACCCTTAGAGAATCTTATTCAGCTATAAGAAGGAAGGAAATTCTGACTCATGGTACAACACGGATGAACCTTGAAGACACTATGCTACGTGAAATAAACCAGTCACCACATAATAGATACTGATATTATTGCCATGAATTTGACTTCCTCACTAAGGTGAGCAAACAGTGGATGTTATAAACAAAGATTTTATGTTCATAGAGTAAATTCTCTGATGCATATGTATGACAAACCAAATAATTCAGATTAAAAGAAAATGTGTTAGGGCGCCTGGGTGGCTCAGTTGGTTAAGCGACTGCCTTCGGCTCAGGTCATGATCCTGGAGTCCCTGGATCGAGTCCCGCATCAGGCTCCCTGCTCGGCAGGGAATCTGCTTTGCCCTCTGACCCTATCCCCTCTCATGTGTTCTCTCTCATTTTCTCTCTCTCAAATAAATAAATAAAATCTTTAAAAAGAAAAAAAGAAAATATGTTGGAGCCTGAAATATTGGTTGAAAATAAGAAAACCCTCCTTTACTGTATATATCACCAACCCATACCACGTTATTTTATATTTGGATATAGAGTACATAAAATCAAGATGGCCTTAGGGAATGGATTGGGTGGAGAGTAAATAAACAATTCCACAAGTACATTCTGCAAATGAAGGAAACCCTGGATATTACAGTCCCAAGAGTTTCCATGAAAAAGAAACAAACATAAACCCTTCTTGTTCAACAATATTGTTCTTGATTCACCTATTTTTTATGAATGTCATTTTGTCAAATTATTCAAATGGAAGTTTCACACTGTTCTCAAAACTCCCCTGTAGAATTCACTGAAAAACGGCTGATTATTATAAATGGGAATTCAGACCCCAGGTCTACGGAAGCTCTGTGGAAACCAGGGTAAAAATCCCCCAGGTTTGTTGTGAACACTGTAAAATATCTAGATTAGGAAATGAGAATGAACAAGTTTTCAGTGAAAATGAGCTGTGAACAGGTATTTTGCACCTAACCGAAAAATCAGTATTCTCGTTCTAATGGGAAACAGTATGTTATCTCTCTGAACCTCCAGGGTATTTGTTGGCAATCATTCCTAAGAAAGCTACTTAACACCACCTCTCTTGTCATTTCTGATCCATCTTCAGCCTCCTGCACTAGTATTATACATAGATAGGAGCATTATATAATGTCCAGTGACAGTTGTGAAGAATTTCACATTTTTAAATGCTTCCAATGAAAACATCATATGTTAAAATGATGCTAGAAAGTGATTTTCCCCAAATATTTGTAATGTGTCACACAAGTTTTTTATTTTAGGAATAGGATCAGGCTAGTTGTGATTCTGAATCAGGGAGATCAATCCCATTAGTGAATATTTAATTTTGTAGCTATATTTTCTCCTCCATTTCTGTAAAATACATACACCCATCTATCGCTTTATCAGTATGAAATTATATTAAACAAACAGCAGCCTTATTATATTAGCTGCCACATATTGGTGGCTCACATTTTCAAATACATATTTATATGCGGATCACTTTCAGTGCCATCTTAATATTGGAAGGTAGGAGAGGACAGTGTCTAAGAAGATCCACATATGTACCTGGTGTGAACAGTCTTCTCACAGACTGTAAGACCCAACTATTGGCAGAAGTAGGATAGGCAATGTCAGTAACAGGTCAGATGACTTCCTTGAGTTCAAAGATCCAGTGGTGATGAAGGCAGTTTGTAGAGAACCTAGGTTTCTAAACCATCAGGCCAGTTTCCAATACGGTGTAGTGTTTCTGATTGAAAATGGCAACAACTCAGAGGTCATAATTCATCTTCATTGGAGTATAAACTTCAGTGTGTACTGTGTATGTAGGTGGACTTCCTTATCCTATGAAATCCGCAGTAAGAAGAAAATCCACAAGAACCAAGGGCACATTCCCTATGCATCCCAATAAATAAGTAAGTTAAATGACAACTGGAGTGAGTGAGTGGCAGAAATTTGGGGGAAGGTAAAGGAGCAGTGGAAATCCTAACCTAGACAGTTGTGTTGTCTGATTCTCCCTATTGCCATTTAAAAGGAACAATCCGTTACCACATAAACCCAAGGCACTCGGGATGGAATCAATCACTGGGAAAAATAAAAGAGCCACATTTGATCATTCATAAATTAAACCAATCCTATTCTCTATCTAATCCATCAGCAGTTGGGAAACAAGCTAAATTTTATCGAGTCTACCATTTTTGAATTACAAATCCACATTTTACTATATTTTTACAGCAGAAATGGTGTATGACATGTAACTGCAAGTAGCCAAGCAAGGGCTAGTTGATATGGCCCTTTATAATGGACTTTCTTCTACACCAACGGCAGCTAGCTGGCTGGGATGTTAATCTATTACCTTAACATCAAAGGGGAAGAATGTTGTACTGATTTAAGTTCTTAAAGCATCCCAAATTGCAAAAGCATGTCTAGCCGACCATTTTGTCTGGTAATTGAGATCTGTCCTGCTGTGCTGCTTGGATAATCCAGTGAACTTTGGAGCTAAAAGACCCTCAAGCAAAGAACGTACTAAGGAAACACAGGGCTCATTTTTTTTCATGAGGTAAGAAACACCTTTGAAGTGCAAAGAAGTCTAGCTCAAGAAACAAGAATTAAGGGTATCAAGTCTGAGTTCAGTTATCCCCCAAATAGAAAGTGACAAAGATGGACTAACCCCCAAGTCAAATGCATATCTGAAAATCCTAAAGAGTCATGAGGTAGGTCCTCACAAGGTTACATGAGCCCTAGAGCCATGCTACTCAAATTTAATGTTCACGGGTCCCAGATTTTGAATGTCTAAAGAGCTCCCAGTTGATTCTTGGGTAGATGGCGCATAGATCACACTTTGAGAAACAAAGAGGAAGAGGTCTAGCTCAAAAGTTCTTAGATTTGGCTTCAGATTAGACTAATCCCTGGGAGAGCATTAACAAAGGCTCATCAACCCAGAACACACCCCTAGATAAATTAATTCAGAGTATGCTTGCATCAGTCTTTTTATCCCTAACTCTACCGAGGTGTTATTGACAAATAAAAATTATATATATTTAAGGTACACAAAACGTTTTGATATATGTACACACTGAAATGTTTACCACAATCATGCTAATAAACATACCCATCACCATGATCATAGAGCTAATTTTTTGCTTTGACGAGAACAATTAAGAACTATCTTTAGCAAATATCAAGCATACAATACAGTCTTGCTAACTATAATCACCAAGCTGGGCATGACATCCTCAGGACGTACTCATCCTGCAGGCACCCAGAGTTTTTGCAAGATCACCAAGGGATTCTAAAATGCAGCCAAGATTGAGAAGCCGTGGTATAAATTGTTGCTCTCAATTGTTAATGTGCATGGGTATCTCCAGATGTTGTTTAACTGAACCCGGTGATTCAGTAAGTCTGGGTCAGGCCCAAGAGTTTGTATTTCTGACAAGCTCGGTAACACGGATGCTGCTAGGCTACACTTGGAGTACCCAGGCTGTAGGTAACTTAAATATCTGGCTGCACCAGGCATGAAGTCCTCGTTATTGTGGCACCCGGGGGTCCTGCTGACCCTTATTCACACAAGAGTTTTCTATATCATTTCAAAGATGAAGAGATAGGAGACAAGAACCTACAAAAATATGCAAAAGTCAATAAATGTATATGATAAGTATTTAGTATGTATTATACACATAAAATATGCATATATTTAGTATACATTTCATATAATTATATCTAATAATATTTTTAGGAATATATTTTGTACAAATATTCTTTACACACATAAAATCCAAATTGTATATATTTATATAAAAATAAGATATAAAAATAAGAAAAAGATGTGAGTCAATACATTTCTCATGTACAACATTTATTCATTTGTATGAGTAAATAAGTCAGTCATTTGATTTGAGGTTTTTTAAACCATCTTTTAATTCAAAAGCTATGAATAAATAAATTAGCCATATTTTAAGATCTGATTCGGAAAGCCTAATTTTAGCCGCACAAAGCCCTTCTCCTAACTGCCAATCACTGCTGCTAAATACCACCCGCCCCTTGCAGTCTGGAAAGGTCCGAACACTATGTTAATGCTTCTCTCTTCAGGAGACTCTTTTGTGAGAGGGAGGGAATGGATTTTAATTTTTTGGAGCTGTGTGAGAACATTTTTTCCATCCCAGACTTTGAATGTACGTGTTATCAAAAGGCTGCAAAACATACCAGGAGGTGGGTAAAGCTCCAGGAAAAGCTAATTTCACGAACTCGCGTCTGCCTGATGATAGAGCATTCGACTCAGACACAGCATGTCAGTCCTCTGCTCTGGCAAACACACCTGGGCCTCCCTGAGCTTTCTAACAGCTCTGAACAAACTGACACGCTGCAGGGTCTGTGCACTTGGAAACAGAACCAGACTCGCCATTTCCTCATTCCCCTTGATGTTCCCTCTTCTCCCAAGTCAAGGAGCTGTGTTAACATTGTTAAAAAGAAAATCACAGGCCCAAACTGGCATGGCGTGGGCGAAGGCCACAAGTCAGTAAACCAAGACTTAATGCCTACTTTAACGCCATTCTGAAGGCCCCCAAAGTGGAATCTTGAACCAGTGAACACGGGAAACCTCCTAGTCAGTGTTAGGAATTTCGCTGATAAGCCCCTCTCGTTCTCCTTGAGAGCGCAACCTTGCCTAAAACAATGGGTTCTTTGCCAGTAATGGCCTTTTTTCTGTTTCCCCTCTACCTTTACAACCCTTTCATCCTCTGTATTCGATAGGAGCTGCACTCTCCTTGCTAGATAGGAGGCTGCCCGACCCGCAAAGCCAGTTAGATGTTTAACATTCACTCAGTTGCCTTGTTGTTGCTTAACAACATACTTCCACGTTGTGGTTCTCAAAGGCATTCCTGCCGCCCCCCCATGTGCACCCAAAGCAGCTATGTAATGAGGAAAGCTGGCAACTATTATAAGCCAATATTCCGTTGTTCTTTTCTTTCATAACAAAACATGGGACAACCATACAGACTTGGGGGCAAAGAGACTGGTGCAATGTGCATTTTATTATGTGCACGCATTGTGTATCTACAGCTACGGCAACTGGGAGTAAGTAACGCCCCTCTGCCCCGGCCCCACCAAACCTGCAAAACTAGTTTGTATGGAAAAAAGGAACACTCCCAATTCTGTGCCAATTATTGATAATGTGTGTGTTGGGAAGGAGAAATGCTGAAGAGAAATGAGAACGACAGATAGGAGGTGTGGCATTCTTTCAGTTTAAATGGATAAAAGCTGGAAGGGAAGACGAGAGGGAATAATAATTTTATGGAATAAAATTGGAATTTTATGGAATAAAACATTCAACACTCTACAAATATTTTAAGATGTAAGCAGAGGCAGATCTACATGGAGCTTAATGCTTAGAAAATGAGGGGGATTTATAACGAAAGAGAGAAAAATATTAGAGCCTTGGAGGAGACCCAAGTAAGGATGCTGAAGTCTATCCTTCATTAGCCTCAGGAGAACAGTAAGAAGTAAAAAGAGGGGGTTACGATTGTGTTGGGTGCCGTATAGCAAGGCTGTTAAGATCACAGATTCTGATAGCATGGCTGTAGGGTTGAAGGTCCAGGTAGCAGCATACTTGTCTTTCCATCATGGCGCTAGGGCCCCTGAACTTCTTGGTAATCCACGTAAATTAAGTGAACCTTCCATGCACTCAGTTTTTTCATATGGCTCTTGTGAGGGATATTTGAAACAATGTGTAGGGACTTCCATGTCATAATTGGTTAATAAATTCCGATTAAGAAGAACACTACACCAACTCCTTACTCTGAAAATTAGTGAACGAAGAGCTGCGTTTCAGACTCTGCTCTGCCTCTCTAGGAATTTTATTTCAGGGAATTGGGTCGCCCTAGGTAAGGAGGCAAAATGCTTCTTTGTGAACAGGTACATGGTATAAATGAATAAGAAATGATAGAGTTAAAACAAATATTTTGTAAGTTCCTAACACACATATATCATGCAAAGATCGGTGAATGGTAAAACTATTATGTAAAAGTTTAATGGTCAAAATGAATAAAGCAGTATTGGATTATTAACCCAAATTATTAAATAAATATCCATGAGTCTGTGGTGATATAAATGAAATATTTGATAAATAGGTAAGAATACTCAAAACTCTTGCATAAGAATTGCAAATAATTTATGTTGTGCTCCAACTGTAAGAAGGTAGAGACTAATTCCCTCCTTCTTCAGTGTGACTTCCTTCTAAAAAGCACAGTATGGGTAGAGATAAAAAAAGAAAAAGGAAAAAAACCAGGTAAGTTTACAGTAGAGGAACTTGACAAATAATAACTCAGACAGGTGATAAGCGTCAACATTTGCAACATTAAGTCATATGTGCACCTGTGATAGGATGTGATGAAAAGAACACTCTACCCCTACGGTCTGCTTCCCTAAAACCAATAACCCCAGTCTAATCATGAGAAAAACTTCAGTCAAATTCAAATTGACACACATTCAACAAAATACTGACCAGCACTCCTCCAAGCTGTCAAGGCCATCAACAGTAAGGAAAGCCTGAAAAACTGTCACAACCAAAAGCAGTCTAAGAAGATGTGACAACTAAATATAATGTAGGATTTGGATAGGATCCTGGAACACAAAGAGGACATTAGGGAAAAACTAAGGAAATCTGAATAATGAATGGACTCCCGTTATGGAAATGTATCGATACTGGTTCATTAATTGTGAGAAATGTGCCATCCTCATACAAGATGTTATTAATAATATGGGAAATGGGACGTGGCATATAGGGGAACTCTGTGCTATATTTGTAATTTTTTCTGAAAATATAAAAGTATTCTAAAATCTAAAAGTTCATTTTTTTACAGAAGCAAGGTACCTGGGAACTAGATCCTCACATGGTGCCAAAACGCCACCCTGCAAAATTAGTGGTTACCGTGGGGTAGGGGTGGGGCGGGGGGGGGGTGGGGAGAGACTGTAAGTGTATAATGGAGGGATTAGGCTCCCACGCACTTACTTTAGCATAGGTCTTAGAATCTTTGTGGTAGACAACCAAGAACCGTGGGCCACCAGATGTAATGAAACAACACCGCTTAGGAAGGGGTCATGACTGAAATGCTCACACTAAATCCAAAGCCTGTAGAATTGCCCATAATTAGGAAATGTGGGAGACAGTGCAAGTTAACACAAATGAAAACAATCAGACAAATCCAAAGCACTCTAGTTAACTTGTTTGTTTCTCAAATGCCAAGTATCATTAAAAAATGGCGAGGTTGGGGTAATGAATGTACACTTCAAGAAACAACTTTGATTAGATCCTGGTTTAAACAAACCATCTATAAACCCTCTATGTGAAGGCAATTGGGGAAATTTAAATATGACTTGATGATCTTCAGAAAACTACTTCACTGTTAGGTATGAAAATAGTATTGTGATTTTGGTGGGAGATACTCTTATTTTTTAAAAGATATTTTGGTTGTTTTGTTTTTTAAAGATTTTATTCTTAGGTAATCTCTAGACCCAATAAGGGGATCAAACTCACAACCCTGATATCAAGAGTCGCACACACCACTGACTGAGCCAGCCAGATGCCCCTAAAAGATATTTTTGGAATAAAATGCAATGATATCTATAATTTACTTCAAAAAATTAATTTAAAAATGAAATACAATATGTCAAAAGGGCTGGTATTAGTTAAATCTAGAGGATGCACATATGGGTGTATGAGTCAGCTTTTGCTATGTAACAAAATTCGCAACGCTGAGTGATTTAAGAGAATAATTGTTTATTCTCTCTCATATATCTGTGGGTCATCTGGTGGTCAGCGGTTCTCGGCTGCACTTCCCTGGGCAGGACTCTTATACTTCACACAGTCTTTGGAGGGACCAGCAAGCTGGGCAACTTTCTTCTCATGGCTGCGGCAAAAGTTGCAATGGGCACACCTCATCACACAAACACACGGCAAACCTCTCTTGCACCCCGTTGACCAAGACAAGTTACATGACCAAGCACAACAATGGGATGGGAAAATGTACTTTGTCTCTAGTGGAAAAAAACTCCAAAGTCATATGGCAAGAAGCACAGACATAGGGAGGAATGGTGTGATGAGCAACAATACATGCAGCTTTCTTATTCCGCAATGGGACTTCATAATACCATGTTCTCATTCATTTTGTATATTTAGAAATTTTCACAAATCCAACCCCCATTTTCCTAAGAAGAAGATCGCAATAATGTTCTTTTTGTATTTACTACTCTCTCTAATTCTTTCTTAATTCTGCATTACACGCAGTACGCATTGCGTACAAGTGTGTGGAACGAATATACATATCCAACTGATCACTCTTCTGCATGATGTAGAAGTGTATATCTTCCATTTTTTCCATCCCTCAAATTTCCAGAAAGGCTGGTCAACAACAAATGTTCATTTGTGAAGATAAAATATTTACCTCCAAGACTGCCACTTATAAAGTTCCTCTCAAACCCCAAACCCATTTTCTGATTTATCATTCATATTAATCTATTCTATTATTAGTACAATCTCAGGAAGGTAAAGTGAATGAAAACTTCTTCTTTTTTGTTTGTTTGTTTGTTTTTTTTTTAGATTTGTTGATCCAAATTACTATAACAATGGGTGGCATCGGCATCAAGGTACATTCCACTATTCTATGCATTTCGATCCCCACACAAAGATATAAATTCAAAGGGTGTTTCATTTCTGAGTAGCCTTTGATTTACACAAGTTCATTCGTCAAAAGGGGCGGCGGGTATGGGTGCTAAGGACTGATGGTGTCCAGAGCCATCCATCACCCCTCAGTTATCCTACCCAACACCGGGCTGCTTAGCATTCCTTGTGCGATGGAAATCTGACCAAGGGAAGATTTTAATTTAGCAGTGAACATTGGCACTGGCCTATATCTACACCATTTTTAAAAAATCTCAGCATTTGTAATAAATTGAGGGCAATGGGAATCAGACAGAATCAGTGTGGCTATTTATTTACCGTTGCATTTCCCATCTTCTTTTTTCTTCTTCTGTTCTTCCTCTTTCTCATTTTTATTCTTCTATTCTTTTGGGGGGGAGCTCCAAATGCTTATATCACTCCACTATACACTAACATTCACTTCTTTGTATTTACATAGGAGTTCTAAAAAGAATGGGGCAAGGATGTGAATCCAACAGTTGCTATTAATAAATGTGAGAAATGAAGGCATTTGCAAACAAAATTTTAAATATCTAATTAGAATGAAAACCTCTCTAATTATATCTGGTTTATGCTTATAACTATATTCATTTTATATATATTATGAAGAGTATTATCAAAAAAAAAGTATTGTAGTAATCTCCCCAATCTTTTAGTGAAGTTACAAACCAAAATGTTAATTGGATTTATGTGTGAATTTTTTTTTTTTTTTTACTTTCTTATTATGGAATTGGCAATCTGTGGTATTTCCTCTCAGTTGTATGCTGTTAGGATTCTGAGCAATTAAGAAAAAAAAAAGTATTCTGAGAACAGACTAAAAGAAATGGACTATTTTCTGAAATAGAAAATTGTTTTCTCTAACCGAAGGAAGATAGCTTACTTGGTCCCCGAAAGCCAAACTATGATCAGAGGAGTAAATGGACCCTAGAGAAGAATTTGTGGTAGTCAAAACATGAAGACTTTAGAAATGACAAGGAATCAATAAACTTCAGCGCTGTGGAGGAAGAAGAGACATCGAGATGTGAATAATAACAACACTGAACAATCCTTAGACAAACTGTTTGCAAAACTTGTTGAGCATGGACAGCTGTGTGCAAAAACCGGTATGGGTTAGAAAAAAGGAATGAAGATGCCATTCTTTAGAGCAAGAACCTTACAACTTCGATATCCCTTGCTTTTCCAGAATTTTTCACACTTGTAATCTTTTCGTAGCTGGAAGGTGCCCAGAAGGGTAAGAGAAAATGACTAGCTCTGTCTAAATCATGAATGTATCCCAGAGAAGCTAATGTACTCGACAAAGTTTAAGAGCAAGTGATTGGGAACCTAGGTCCGGACTCCGTTTCAATATGGTGGACTGGAAAGACCTGGGGCTTTGCCAATTTGCTGGAATTGGTTTGAACCTAGGTATTAGCCACGTGGCATGGCTAACCATTCGACCTTTAGCAAGTCCATCTCTAGGCCCAAATCCTTCCTCTAGAATTTTCTGCAGATACTATAACACTGGGATTTTTATAGGAATTATATGAAACAATGAGGATTCATGGCAGTGCACACCTTTGAGACAATCACATACGACACAAGATAGAAAGTGTTTGCACAAAGGTGGGCAAACTATGGCCTATGTGCCAAATCAGTCACATAGCCCGCCTGTTTTAACAAAACATGAGCAAATTTACAAATAAGATTTTTTTTTAAAGATTTTATTTATTTATTTGAGAGACAGAGAATGAGAGACAGAAAGCATGAGAGGGAGGAGGGTCAGAGGGAGAAGCAGACTCCCTGCCGAGCAGGGAGCCCGATGCGGGACTCGATCCCGGGACTCCAGGATCATGACCTGAGCCGAAGGCAGTCGCTTAACCAACTGAGCCACCCAGGCGCCCCTACAAATAAGATTTTTATTAGGATGTGGCCACACCCACTGGTTTATGTACTGTTTATGGTACTTTCATGCTGCAGTGGCAGAGTTCAGTGGTCATGTCAACAGAGGCTCTATGACCTATAGAGGCATCATAAGATATTTTAAATTTTTGAGGGGAACGCAGAAACACTTGACTTCTGTCAGATGTCAGCAAACAATCGGCGGGCAGGTGTTCTGAGTTGCAACATTAAATCATGCTACCTTCCTACAAAGCTGAGTCTGGGGCTATGAAAAATCCAAGTGGAACAGGTTGGGTGAGTTCAAGCTGATTCCAAAGTTTCTGAAGTTTTGCAGGGACTCACAGGCATACACATTCCTAAATAGATGTGGTCATCTTAGAAGAAAGTAAAAATATGTGTTTTTAAAATTTTCATATATATATATATATTTAATGTTGAGTACAACGTTAGTATATACATTCTTTAGGTATGTATGTAAGTAAGTAATCTCTGCATCCAACATGGGGCTTGAACTCATGACCCCAAGATCAAGAGTCACGTGCTCTGAGTGAGCCAGCCAGGTGCCCCTGTACTTTCTTCTTAAGTTGTGTGGGCCCAAACTGTTCAGTCTTTCTTTTACCGTAGAGGTATCCCAAAGCAGCTACTGAGGCGCTACAGGGCGACGGCCTCAGGAAGAATGGGCATCTCTGACTCAGACTGTGCTGACACAAGATAGCTAAGACCTTGGGATGATCTTGACTGCCTCTCTGCCTTCGAGAGTCCTGCTTCAGACCTGCTTGCCTTTCCAGTGCCCAAGAAGGCTGTTGCCCTGATGTACATCTACATAGGTTTCAAAAAGCTGCCTTTCTATAAAAACTTGACCAAGCCTTGACCTTCAGAAATGACATCAGTGAGTACACTCCGTGCCACCATGGCAGTGAGCAAGGATGACCCTACAGAGACTAAATCCCCTTCTGTCACTAGCTTCTTCCTCCAAGAATCTGCTAACCCAAACTTTGCCAAGGGTCAGGTGGATGGCAAATCTGACCTAATTCCATTTCTCCTCCGGAAGCTGCCTCATTGCATTGCCTTTTGACTTCCTGTTGGCTGCTGGTAGCCCTCACTGTGATTTATCCACTAGGAGAAGCTGGAGATTTGGAGCATGTGTGTTTCTTCTTTGAAGGCCATAGCTGCTGGTTTGAAGCTTGGAGCTGTTGGCCAGGAAATCATCTTCAGTGGACAAAATGAAGGGTTAGCCTACCACGTAAATGCAGTAGGGACAACGTGCATTTATCTTCTTTTGTTCCAAGCTAATGGATTCTTCACCGCTCTCCTCCTCTGTTGACTATCAAATGAACTTCTTCATTTCTAATTTTCTTTTTTTTTAAAGATTTTATTTATTTGTTTGACAGAGAGAATGAGAGAGAGAGCACATGAGAGGGGGGAGGGTCAGAGGGAGAAGCAGACTCCCTGCCGAGCAGGGAGCCCGATGCGGGACTCGATCCAGAGACTCCAGGATCATGACCTGAGCCGAAGGCAGTCGCTTAACCAACTGAGCCACCCAGGCGCCCTTCATTTCTAATTTTCAACACTGTTATTATTAGGCCGGTCTAAAGACCCCTAATAGATGATACCTGACAAACACCCATATACTAATTATTTTTACTTTCCCCTGGCAAGATAATTAAGATTATTTTCATTCAGAATGCATTTTGTGGTTCAGTGACTCTGGCCTATTTACAGTTTTTGACTTTCCTATTTGAGAGATGAGAATAATACTAATAATTTAACTGACAAAAAAATCCCACACTGATATTGGATTTCTCTATTTTTATATTCCTATGCAGAGGATGCTTTATCTCGAGTCTAGATGATACTAAAAATAAAATCTTACCCAAGGCTATGTCTGTTTTGGAAAATAAATTCACATAAGGATTAGGTGGGAAAGTGACGTTTCCTTCATCTGAAGGTAACAGCAGACCTTTGTTAAATGCTGAGCCATTAGCAGCCTCGCGTTTTTAGCAGACTGATTTTCAAGTCTCTGGGTTGAGATCTAAATGCAAGTCTAGTTCATCCTGTCCATACTGCAACTTTGATGCCCCCAGACAACGCCCAAGACAAAATTCTGGCAGTTTGCCAAACGCCATCTTGAGGATGAAATGAGAGTTTCCCTGAATTCTGGATGCAACTCTAGCTCGGATCTTGTGATCCAAGGCTCAAAACCAGGCCCCTTATTCCTGAGCCCAGATGACCCCCAAGATGCCCTTGTTCTTAAACGTGATTTCTTCACATCCTGCTGGGCTTATGTCCACTGTTGGTAACCTTTCCAGGGTCCAAACTCTTTTCTCCTAGAACATGACCTTTTTCTGGGAGACACTTGATCACATTCCCTTGAGACAGTGTAACTTCCCTGGATTATGACTTGATCACTGAGACCCTTACCAGTTGAGAAGCTTATTGGCTTGTCTCTCAGTGCCCACACACATCTGTTGGGTCACCTTATATCTTCTCGGTTGGATATCCTTGAAAGTCCCTGTTCAGCTTCATCCATTTCATATTGCCCTATGATCCTGGTCTACTCTTCAAATGAACATCTGGATAAACCAAGAAGGGTCTAGTATTTTCTGGAAGCTCTCCATCCTTCTGCATTAAAAACCACCCAACTTTAATGTGGGATGTGTCCTAGGCTCCCAGCCAATGTCTGGACATCATCTAGGCAACTGGCCATTTCTTAATTCTGAGAATTGTGTCATAAAGTTCAGTGGAATCTACATTCTCATCTCTGCCTTTTAATCCATTGGACACCAAGTTATGGGGAAAAACTTTCATGATCAATGTAAATGGACAGTCAGAAAGTGATGATTTCAATGTCCATCTCACAGTTGGCAAAATTTTCCCATTTACTAAGCCGACTGGAGGTGATCTTTCTGAACTGTTTCATACTATGAACCTAATCAATAATCCATATAACTTTGTGAAATTTAATTGAGGAGCTCCCTATGCTGTCGCTTTCTCACCTGTTGGAGTGTTTAATTTATATATTCCTTAAGGTCAAGGTGGAAAGGTGGGGTCATTGTCACCCCACTCCCCAAGAAGCCTATAATTAAAATGTTGAGCATGTTTTCGCTTTCCTGTACGGTTTGCATTTAGGCAGGCACAGCTTGAGCCTCTTTTATGAGGGCAAAAGTAATAGGTTTTAGTGAAAAAGAAGCCTTCCCCATTCACTTGTTATTTTGGATTTGTATTCTAACAAAATAGGTATGTACACAGTTGATTAAGTTAAACTGATAAGAATGTTGTGGTAATTCCTCAAAAGGAATGTAGATAAGTTATAAAAGGAAGGATATCCCAAACTAAATGAGATGCTAAGCATAGGCTCTTTGGCCTTGAATAAATCAGGTATTTGTCTGCCGCCAACCTCAAAGTTAAAAAAAAAAAAAAAGAAAAAGGTCACATTTATTCTTTTCTCTCCATGCTTGGAGGAAGTTGCCCATATTACATATTATCTACTTGTAAGACAGCATGCAAATATATGAGCACTTATTTTTTTATATATGAGTTAAATGTATAACTTACAATTAAATATTATAAAGAACATATGGTTATCCAACACATTATTTGTCTAGAGAAGGGATTTTCAGAAGTGGGTGGCAATCTCCCCCACAGACAACATTTGGCAATGTGTGGAGATCAGTTGTTTCTTACAGCTGAGGGGGGAGGAGGCTATAGGCCTAATGTGAAGACCCAGGGATGCTGCTAAACATCTTACAATGCATAAAAAAAGCCCTCTCTCCCCGCTCCCCCCCCCAAAAAAATTACCCAGGCTCAAAGATAATAGTGGAACATTTGAGAAATCACGGTCTAAATACACATAGGTATTTTCTGGTGTTATATTCACTATGAACCAAGAGTGACAGAATCTCCATTTCAGCTGCCTCACTCACTTCCCACAACTGTCCTATGAGGAGGTAACCATTATACAGATGAGAAAATGGAGATTGATAGGCCCAGGAACTTATTAACCTTAATTAGGAAGAGGGACAGTCATGATTCAAAGCAAGATTGATCTGGTTCCTACATCATGCAGAACTGCCACACAAAATCCCTTTTGCAGACACCACTTAGCTAAAGATTAGCAAAACAACATTGGAGTATGTGGTACGATCCTCATAATAGAAGATTTAATTGAGAAGGTTATTCATTGACCTGATCATGCCTAATAAATAGTGAAGTCAGCATGTAAGACCATGCTTCTTACTCTAAATCTAAGTCTCTTTATACAAAATACCATTTCATAAAACCAAAATGTCACTGATAAGTCAAGTCACTGTGGTTGGTAGATGTCCACATCCTAATTGCAAAAACCATGAATTTGTTACATTACCTGGCAGAGGGAAATGAAAGTTGCACATGGAATTCCAGATGGCCTGGATATTGTGAGATTACCTTGAATTATCTGGGTGGGCCAAATGGAATCACTTGGCACAAAACCCCTTTCCTATATTGAGATAACCCCACCATGCTTGCTGTCATGGTAGCAGAGTCTACCTCTTACCATAGAAAACAAAAGAATGTGTGGTTCTTTCCTCCACCTCTCAGACAGAGTTTGATTGAGTATGTGACCAGACATCTACCATGAGGATGTTGAGTTTCACAACAGGGATCCCAAATCAGGAATGTCAGAGAAAATTCTTGCTCGCCATGGAGTTCTTGTGTCCGTGCTTCTTGGATGGAGGTATAGCTACATCATCCACACTCTGTGCTGAAGACAGCGGTGTCCTCCTCAGACTCTGTCAGTGCCCCCGTCTGCAGGGACCTATCTCCCAGGGATTCCTGTTATTCCCACCCGGAATTCTAAGCACGTTTCTCCACTTTTCCTGGTGATTATGCAAGCTGTTCAGTGTCTCTTCAATATACTCCTTTACCACACCATCAGCCTGCATTAGTTCCACTCATCCTGCTACAAATGCCAAGTCAACAGAAGTGGACAAAATCAAGGAAGTTAGCTCACCTAGGACACCAGTGGCTTGGACAGAGTCACTACGACGTAGGTGGAATCTGGGCAGACACGTGTGAGCTGTAAGAATGAAGAAACAGAGACATCCACACAGAGAAAAGAGAAGCAGAAATGAAGATGGAAGGGAAGGTAAAACATCACATGCCCCTGAATGCAGGCCAGGGTCATGAACTAAAGTACCTGCTCTGCTATTTCTGAGAGCTTACAGGTTCGAGGTTTCCTCCTCCCATAAGTTGTATTGTGATTCCTGTCTTCAAATATGTATATAACAGGAATGTATATATATATATCATACACACACAGAGCTGTATGTATGCCATATATCTATTACACACACATATATATCATATGTGTATATGTAACATATACACATAAACACACATAATAGGTGTATTTATAAAGATACGTGGCATACATATATCTTATACACATGCATATATGCTATACATATGGTCTAAACATACATGATCTACACGTGTATTACACCTATGTCATATAATATATAGAATAGAGTAAAACGTTGGCGAAAGAGGACCCGTCACCTGCCCACAAGCGTGCCTTGATGAACACACCTACTATGTCCTGATGTTGAACTAGGTTCCTGTGGGAGATGCAGAAGATTACCAACTGGGTTGCCTTTTCTCAAAGCTCCATGACTGACACATGGCAGAAACCTAGTCACCGTTAGAAAAGAAAGGTGAAAAAGGTACACAGAGTCTAACTGAGGAGCAATGCAATGTGTAACAGGTAATGGTCCAAGGTGCAAAACAAGACACGTGAATGACCTACAGTAGAAAAGAAAATGTTGGGGAGATCAGGGGGAAGAAGAGGTTTGAACTCTCATGGAATTCTCAAGAAGACACAGACTTGGATGCCATTTGGACCAGTGAAGAAGCCAACATTTTCCTGAGGAACACATAGCATGAGCTAGGGCGTGTTCAGAAGAAAACAAGTGGATGTAACAAATGCTCATCTTTCAACTGGAAATTAATGGGATATTTTTTAACTCAGGGTGCCAAGGATTAAAAATATATGTAAGATTCTCTTAGAAGAAAAGGCCTTTTAAGAAAGCTTGGAACAGAGAAGGTACAGATTGCAAAAGTCACTTCAATTAATAACTGATGGGAAGAGAGGAGTGAGTGTGGAAAGCATCTGGATTAAATATTAGGAATACTTAAATGAACTCACCTTTGCTGTCCAGATTTGGCTGAAGTGGGCACCTACAATTACAAGCCATGATTTTCTAGAAGGGAATGTTGGTGAATTCTACACCTTTGCAAATGCAGGAAGTTAGAAAGTACTGATCTACCAGAAGGAAACTGAAGGAAATTTCTAGCTTCATTATCTTGCCACTGAATTGCCTAATGTAGTGTTTTACCCAATCTTGGCATTATTGACAGTTTGTCAATTGCATAATCCTTGTGGTCAGTCACGGCTGTCCTGTGCATTGTGTGAATGTTTAGCTCCATCCCTGGAAACCACCTACCAGATGCCAGAAGCACCCTTCTCCAATATCACAACCACATATGTCTCCCTACATTGACAGATGTCCTCTGCAGAGAAAGTAGCCTCCAGTTAAGAAATAGTGCTCTAATATCTATCTTGCTAGCCTAAGACGAATGCTTGCCAATCCTTAAGAAAGGTTTTCACAGGTTACCCCATTTTCGCTCTCTTTCCTTCTGATCCAAGTGTCTAAACGTAAACTGTATTTTTATGAAGCCCTGATACTTCAAACAACTAATGTAATTGTGGGAAATACAGAAAATTCTGTTGGCTGGACAAGCAGTTGAGAGACTCTATAATTATTGCCAGCTACGAAGTTAGGAAATCATTTCGTTCACGTAATTTTCACGATCTTAGAATATTTTCTCAACCTTTATTTTCTCTATTCTCTTAGACTAAAGAATGATGAGACCCGTCAAGGATGGAAACTTCCTGTTCTGTGCCAGTTCTGATATCGAGACATGTCCGCAGGAAGTATGACTGGGGGTGAGGATGCTCATGTGGCCCAAGAGCCAACCTATCAATGCAGGTAGTGGTTGGGTCTCAGGTTTGTGAAAAGGGACAGCACAGTATGGTAATCGTCAGTGCACAGGGGAATTCCGAGAAAGCCTAGCCATCAGTCTCCATTGGAGCCTATACGTTTTGGGTATCGGATCCACAGGATCTCCTAATACGTGGTGTCTGAGCCTTTGTTCCCCTCCTCTGTTGTCCATTCTTATTCTCAAGACTTGTAGTCTATGATTGCAGAGTTTTCTTCCCTCTAATCCTGAAAGGGCAACCTGATGCGACCTCCATGCTAAAACTGAGTGTGATCACAAGGGGAGGGATCTCCCTTACCCTCAGTCTAATGGTCCAAAATGAAATTTAGGTGGCACTACCCTGTGTCCAAGTCACCAAACGGTAAGTTTTAGATGCAGCTCTTTCAGCTATACTGTGTCTGTCTCAGAAAGACTTCCATGCATTTCAAAAGAGGAATCTATCCAAAAGAGCAGCATGCCCATGCAAAAGAAGTAACAATTACATCCACACTATTTTCTTAGGCAGGTATTTCAAAAGCCAATTCTAGACATGAGACTTGTTTTGGTAACTTATTTTCTCATCTTTTCATTGAATCTAAAATTTATAGGGTAATCTAAAGTTTTAGGATTTGAAAAACAGCTGTGGTCATCTTTCCATTTTCTATAGGCTTTCTTATTTTGAACTGAATCAAAAATAAATATGTTTTATGGCCCCAAACTTCAAGTAGGTTTTAAAAGTCATTTAAGGAGATAGTTCAGGTACGTTTGGGATCAAATCTTTTTTTTCTTTTTTAAGATTTTATTTATTTATTTGACAGAGAAAGACAAAGAGAGAGAAGGAACACAAGCAGGGGGAGTGGGAGAGGGAGAAGCAGACTCCCCGCGGAGCAGGGAGCCCCATGCGGGGCTCGATCCCAGGACCCTGGGACCATGACCCGAGCTGAAGGCAGATGCTTAACGACTGAGCCACCAGGCGCCCCTGGGATCAAATCTTGATGAACAGCTCACTCTGTCTATTCCCTCAGGATAACCACTGCTTTATGATGTCGGACTATGGCTATGGAATAAGAATAACAAATGTCAAGAACTGTGATCAGAAGTAAAAGAGCCCAGTCACCGCTCTAAGATGCCACATTGGGAGATGGAGCACTTTGATAGGTCTGAGGACAACGTGAATATGGCTTGATTCCAGTTAATAAGCAAACAGAGGAGATGTAACGTAATGAGAACACCCCAATCATAAAGCCTGAAAATTCAGCAAGCGAACCATTTAAGACATAGAAATTTTTATTCACGTTCCTACATAGTATGTAATAAATGTGTGTGTCTTGTATCTCTTCCATGCCACCAAGGATTGGTTATGATGTTATAGAAGAGGTAAAATGTTTAAAAGTGATCTTTGTGACTTGTGTGAGATCGCTGTATGGTACTCTGCATACATGGAAAACCATACAAAGCATTTTCTAAAAAAGATTGTGTTTATTTATTGGACATAGACAGAGAGAGAGCATGGGGGGCTGCAGAGGGAGAGGGAGAAGCAGGCTCCCCACTTACCAGGGAGCCCGATGCGGGACTCGATCCCAGGACCCTGGGATCACGACCTGAGCCGGAGGCTGATGCTTAACTGACTGAACCACCCAGGTGCCCCAGAGTACTTGTTGATAGTCCAGTGGCTATCTGTGGGATTCTTTCAATGACAATACTATAACCTGAGACATGTTTTCTGAGGCATAAACCTTATCCAGTTGAACTTTCAGTATGTTTTGATTTTTATCTATGAACAATATGAAATTATCCTCTTGTCAAAATTACACCTAGAAAAAATCCTTCAAGAGCTGGTGTTCTAAAAAAAATGGGGTAAAATTTATAAATTTAATTGTGAAATGATCAGTCCACAAATTCGTGAGATAAAGTTATGTCACCTAGATAATTAACCACATTTTAAGGGCACATACTCTGTACACATAAAAGTGCCCTAAGGACATCCGATAAGTGCACCAATGAGTTAAGGAAGATTTTTTTCCATATTCTAAAATTCTGTAAGTAGAAAAGGAACAGAGTGAGACTTACGGAGTTACTGCTGTGGCTATCTTAGGTGACACAGGAAAAAAAAGTGTGATGGCACTCAGACATATCAATACTGATATTGATTATATCTTTACATCACAATATATATGAGGATGGGTGTGATTTCTCCCTTAGATCAAAAAAGGAATAAACAATAAACAACCAGAAAATTGGACAAAATGTATGAAACAATTACATTCAGATATTGCACAACGGTCAGGACAGAAATGTGATCACTGATAGAAGAAAATAACAAGGTGATGCCCTAACTCTGTGCCCAGAGGAACCTTCTGGGCTGTAAAAAGAGAGGAGGGCAGTCTAGCTGAGAAGACACACACAAAATTCAGAGAGGCTGTCTTGGCAACAACTTGCAGGGCAGAGTTCAGGAAAGCATGGTGCTGCAAAGCAAAAGCGTCAGAACACTCATACCACAAGGGCACCTGGCTGGCTCAGCCGGCAGAGCATAAGACTCTTGACTTTGGGGTTATGAGTTCAAGCCCCACGTTGGGAATAGAGTTTACTTAAAACATTTTTTTTTAAATGATTTTATTCATTTACTTGAGAGAGAGAGAGCGAGCACACGTGAGCATAGAGGGAGAGGGAGAAGCAGACCCCCTCTGAGCAAGAAGCCCGATGCGGGACTCGATCCCAGGACCCTGGGATCATGACCTGAGCCGAAGGCAGATGCTTAACCCACTGAGCCACCCAGGCGCCCCAAGGAACTTTTAAAATACAAATATAATAAAAAAGTAAAACTCCTAACAGAGATGCATGTCCTGGAAAATACTTAGACAAGAATCTTGGACACAAAATACAGTTATGATATTGGGGAACATAAAAAGAAATATTTATTTAAAAAAAATTATGTAGCTGACCAAAATTGTAAACTGCCCAACAACTTAGTGTCAACTGCTCTAGATATAAATCCCTGGGTGGGCACATCCAAGCGGCTAGTATTAGGTCATGGGTCTGTGGTTGATCAGGCCAGGATACGAGCTCGCTGCTTTGAAAGCTAATAGCAGAGCTCGGTCTTCCCTTAAACCTAATAACTAACAGTTTCCCAAGCCCATGAAGGGTTTCAGGTGTCAAGTTCAGGTGGGCAAATAATTATGCATGTCCATTACAATAGCCTTTCTATTCAAAGAGCTGGGTACTTTCTTTTTTGTTTAAATTGAATGAATTAATTCATCATCAAAGCACTATTTTATTTAGAACATTCTTTTCTTACTGAATTTAAAATGTTAACATAGTAAATCAGTAGTTATAATACAAAATACATCTAACGTTTTCAAACAGGGTCCCTTTGTATAACAATGGTGCAGACAGAGGAGATTCTAACATCTCAAACTATTCTTCTGCAAAATTTCAATGAATTGGTTGCTTGCTTTTCAATGAAAGTCACATGTTCAGTTACCTTAAATTATTTGAAAGCCTTTATAAATATACGAATGAATAAGAAGAGCGTCTTCATAATAGTTATCTTAAAGCTGCTATTTTGCATTCTTGAGTCTAGCACTTCAAAATCCAAATAATAAAACCCCATCTATGCTGTCTATGCATTGAACTTTCATATGCTTAGGTACTCTGTGTAATCTGTGCTGGGTAAATACCAAGAGTAAGATTCGTTGCTCCCCAGAATCTTTGTTTTCCTCTCAGATGAGAGATCTCCCACTGAGAATGTTTGCTCTAGAACACTACGGTCCAATATAACTCACTGTAATGAAGGAAATATTCTGTAATGTAGTCATATGGCTAGGGGGCTGATTTTAACTGTAATTAACTGTAATTAATTTAAATGGATAGAAATGGCTGGTAGCTACCATACTGGATACCAAAGTTCTAGACAGGTAAGAAGAAAATAATTAAAGTCCCAAGGAGTAGCTCATGATGTGATTCTTGAAGCAGCATATATTAAAGCTGTGGGACTCAGTCAGGGGTGATGTTACTCTATCCCCACCCACCCCAGGGGACAACTAGCAAATTCTGAGGACATTCTGGTTTGTCACAAGAGGGAGCAGGTGCTAATGGCATGCAGTCATTAGAAGCTATGGATGCTGGTCAACACATTATAATGCCCCTCCCTACCCCAACAAGAATTATTGAGGCCCCCCATGAACAGTGTCAGGTTGAGAAACCCCTTGGTAAAGGTAGACTAGTTGAAACCAAAGCATGGCATTTCATCCTCTCCAAATACCTCCTTGCATTTGAGAGAGCAGCACGACCAAGAGGCTCATTTCCTGCCATGATTTCTGAAACACAAAGAAGCTCCTGTGCTCAACATATATATCTAGATCTCAAAGCTGTCTCTTGGGATTTCTGTCGCAAGAATACAAAGAGCACTTCAGGTAAAATGTTTACTTACCCTTTCCCTTAGAGTATAAACAACAGATAGTAAAATGCATGCTTCTGAAAATCTCCCGATGTATACCCATCCAACTGAGATGCACCGATCGTGTTACTAATGCTGGGGAGGAGGGCCACAGTCATCTATCTGGCTTGCTTTAGGATTAAAAATATCACATAGATGGTTTCTATGCCAGTTTGGAGAACTTGGCTCAGAAGATGGCTGTTATTGGTAAACCATCTGGGACTCTGCAAGTAAAATCTACATTTTCTAGTGAGATTTTGGGTGACGCGAACCATGTAGGGAAATGTGACGGGACGCGTTTATAAATATTTGTATCTGTATTCCAGGCCAATGGCAATGTTATAGGAGTAGGGCAAAGAGCTCTAGATTTCTTGAAGCAGCTATGTCAAATTGGTACGTTCTAACAGAGAAGGAAGCCTATCTTGCCGAATGGGTTCCAGATGACCACTGTATAACCATTGTGTAATTCGGTTAGTCTCTCCATCTCTATCTTGTCTCTGTTGTAGGAGTTGGGTTAGCTGTGTCACTGTGAAAAACGCACACATATGATATTTCAGGAAAAGCACGAGAGAAAGGAAATGCCACAGACCAAAGAAAACGATGCTACAGAAGTCTGGGGGTCTGACAGCAGAATCTTACGCAAGTATACTGGATAAACATGTTCATATGAAGAGCAGGTGCTGCCTCGAGCCACGAGGACTCTTGGAAACAAAATTCACACTGAAACTTAGTGGCCTGGGGACTAAGATAGCTACAGACATAATTTAAATCAGAAACAGAGATGGTTCAATATTTCCAAAGAGAACACATTTTCACCGGTCAGCACAGATCACAGGGTTAGGTTTTCCCGCTCAACACCATGATGATCACAAATACGATCGGAACACTCAAATGCAGTGTCAGAAATTCATCCCATGTCTCAACGTTGTATTAAAGCCCTTTTAGCCATAAACTCAGCTGCTGCCGCAAACCTCCTACAGCAAAATATCGCTCTTCTAATTCATTATGAAATTATGCAAAAAATGAAATGGTCACTTTTTGCCAAAACTAAGCCTCAAAACTAGCAGCGATGGCAGGCTTCTGAGAGGAACTGGGGAAGGGGCCGGATCCTGGGAGAAATCAACTGCCTGTGGGCTCTGTAGTGGAAGGAATGATCATACCCTAAGGAATCTAGAAATCTGCAGGAGAAAATAGAACTTGGAGAAGCCCATCGGAGGCAAAGTCTTTAAAGATCGGGAAGCAAATGAGGGATAAAAAGGGACGTCTTTGGCTGAAGAGAGTTGCTCATGCATTTTCTGCACTTTAAACTTTTTTATTATAAGGATCCAACAAACTTTATGGGGAAATAGATGGTATTTTACAAAGTAAGAGAGGAAAAGGCCCCATCTGTAATTCTTTTTTTTTTTTTTTTTAAATCAATGAAATTATATGCTGTAACAGGTGAGGTTAAAGGTTCCAGGAACTGGACAATATTCGTGGTCCTATAAATCAGTACAACTTTTTAAGAAACCCATTTGGAAACACGTATGCAAATGTATAAAGTTCTATGCTCTTTGATGCAGTTTCATATTTGTACAAATCCATCCCAAGCATAACCAAACTGTTGTGTGCAGAATGGGAGGGTTCATGTGCTGAAAATGACCAGCATGTGATAGATGCAGAAATATGGGAGATGTGATATAAGGAAGGTATTGACCACAGCCTTTCCCATCTCTGCCCCTATAGTAACACCATGCCCAAGGAGCATGTTGGAAAAGTATGGAGAGTGTGTGGTCCTAGAGTGTGGATGTTTCTGAGGTCTCCAGGGAGAGAACACACGTGGTAGGTGCTGGGGGTTTATTATCCGTGCTTCCATGCAAAAGCCAGAAGCTAGTGAATTAGAAGAAAGATAATATATCCTTGAAGGTTGGGTACAAGGGCACCAGATTGACTTCTCTGATTCTTTTGCACAGTCTCCATTCTCTGCTAGAGCCCCAAGGAACCACACAGGCCACATGCCAGTCTGGATAGATCCTGGACCTTCTCATGCCTACCGAAGCCCAGAAGACACCTGTTAGCACATACACAGGGGAGGGTCACCATGGTGTTTCCCTCACTCCGAGCATTATGAATGAAAAGGAAAGTCTTCCTGGCCCTCTACAGCCACCTGAGTTACCCACAGGTTGTCTCAAGTAGGGTTCAAGACATCACCTCTTGCAAGGAAGGAAAAAGGGAGTGCGTTTCATTTACACAGCCCGTGCCAGCCACAGGAATAAGCCTGAGTCTCATATCTGGAGCCCATAATTCCTACCCCAGTGAAAATAATGGACAATAGAGGAGAAAAAATTCACAAGTTATACGAATTTTTCTCAAAACTTATAATTAGGAATCGACATTGGCTGTCTGGATCTAAAATAATGAGTTCACAAACAAATAAAAACAAGCAGACATAGAAAGAGAAAGATAACCACGGAAAACTGAACAGTCATGCTGAAGAAATTCTCCTGCCAGGAAAAAAGGAAATAAAAATCAAGTAAAGGTGAGAGATGTGGAAGACAAAGCCGACAGTTAGGAGTGTACCAAGTGTCTGCCAAGACATAGAATATGCACATAAATACGTGAGAGGAATTACTATATCATTTATGGAAGTCACATTGTGGTGTGAATATCTGTGTGCATCTTACAACTTCCACTACTATGCTTGAAGAGTCAGTGACACAATAGTAGGACAAGCTCCAGAAAACCAATTTATGAAGACAGTTAAGGGCATTGACCCTGACCCTTGACTCCTTGGGTGGAAACTCCAATTCGCCCACTTCCTACCTATGAATTCCTTAAGTTCTACATACTTCAGTTTCCTCTTTGGAAAAATGAGCACAAAATATCACTGGCCTATTATAGGGTGAGTATAAGGATCGCATGCCTTGTGGTGTGTGGGTGGCTCAGTCCGTTAAGTGTGGGACTCTTGATCTCAGCTCAGGTCTTGATCTAAGTGTCGTGAGGTGATGTCTTGAACCCTACTTGAAGCCCCACATTCGGCTCCACCACGCTGGGCATGGAGCCTACTTAAAAGAAAATTAATAAAATAAAATAAATTAGTAACTCAATTTTCTTAACAACAGCACCATATTTTATAGGAGGCACATGACAACTGCCCTATGGAAGCTTTTATTCCCTTACAGCAGCAAGCCTCCTTGGATGTAACATCTTTTTTCAGTTCTTCAAATGCCTAACAACTTTTAATTTGCATACTTGGTGTCAAGTTCATTAACCTTGAGGAAATGTGAAATATTTAAAGCAGGTTTTGAGACTTGACATACATAAGTAGGTTAGCTGTCTGATTACATGTAATGATGATGATGATGACATTCATGAATAATAACATATCAAACTCTCCTGAGGCATTACCCACATCACTCTGAAATCCATTTCGGATGGGAATACCATGAAGCGAAGTTCTTCAGAGAACACACAACATAATTGTGTTTAAAATGGAAAGAAGGGGCGCCTGGGTGGCTCAGTCGGTTAAGCACCGGCCTTCTGCTCAGGTCATAATCCCAGGGTCCTGGGATCGAGTCCTTCATTGGGCTCCTTGCTCAGCGGGAAGTCTGCTTCTCCCTCTCCTCCCCCTGTGCTCTCTCTCACTATCTCTGTCTCAGTCTCTCAAATAAAACATAAAATCTTAAAAAAATAAAATAAAATGGAAAGAAACTCCCCTTCTGTCATAGTACATTTATAAAACATTGATATCTTAAATTTAATTGTATATACTGATTTTATTAACTGATTTTCTACATTAAACTTTCTATGACAGTATGTGTTATGTTTTCTCTCTTACAGTTTCTGTACCTCCAAAAAGAGAGATTTTTGCTACCAGAAGAAAGGCAAAATCATCATAACAATATCCATCATCATATTAGGATGGCAGACTAACACTGATCGTAAGAGAAAATACTTTTTAATAGAGGTCCTGAGCTGGTGGTCGGATAGATATTCACAGCCCTCAGACGTGTTCACTTGCCGAGCACAAGGTTTGTAAAAAAAAAAAAAAAAAAAATCACTTGCAAGCATTACAAAAAAAAAATCACATTAATACCCCAAATTTGCTATAGCTGCTCTTGGAAGGTCATTTAAAGATGTGGCAATATCTGGACATATGTAGCCTGGAGGTCAGTGGTTGGAGCTGATGGCTAGCGGCTCCCTCTTAAAGGAGTGTTCACGTTCTGGTTCACCAAAACCTCCCTCAGTTCTGTTATCTGGAGTCATGCCTCCTGGCATTAGAGATTCGATCTCCTGAGTTAGGGTGTGTCCACAATTCTACTGAGGGCTTCACATTCATTATTACGTTTAATACACAACATCCTATAAAGGAATGCCATTCCTTCATTCATTCATTTAGAACGTGGCAGGCAGAGGAAGACGCAGAGAGAGAACCTTAAGTAGGTCCCACTACTTATCCCACTAGGATAGCGTGGTGCCCAAAGTGGAGATTGATCTCACGACCCTGAGATCATGACCTGAACTGAAACCAAGAGTTGGACACTTGAGGTGCCCCTGAACGCCTTTTAAATATACATTTTAAAAATGAGAAGACTCGGTTGCATGGGTGGCTCAGCCATGGGTGGCTCAGCTCAGGTCATGATCACAGGGCCCTGGGATCGAGTCCCGCATGGGGCTCCTTGCTTAGCAGGGAGTCTGCTTCTCCCTCTACTTCTGCCTGCTCCTCCCCCTGCTTGTGTTCTCATACTCTCTCTCAAATAAATAAATAAAATCTTTTAAAAAAATGAGAAGACTGGAGCTTGAGGATATCAGACAATACTCACTCAACATTCCCCAATGTAGCCCCGCCAGGATTTGAACACAGATCTGCAACTGCACAGATGAAACTCTTAGCTTCAAGGTGGCTTTGCCTTCTTTCCAAAATGCTCACTAACCCCAAGTGGGTTCAGCTGCATTTGTGTCTCAGTATCCCCAACATTTCCTTCCCCAGAGAGTGATTTGACTGTTCTTCGAACTTGGATCCACCCTTCCTCTTCCTACTTCAGCATTAGCTACCCAAAATGCAGAAATAAATTTTTAATTTTTTCTCCAGTTTTAATAAGAAATAATTGGCACATCCCTGTGGCTTCAGTTGAAGTGTGTGCAAGATAAGGTTTTGATTTACATCTACTGTGACATAATGACTAATGCAGGATCAGCTAACATGACATCATCTTTATCCGTTTCTAAAATATTTTTACATTCATATACCCCTCTCTGTTTTCTTTACAGGGAATGCATTTTGCCTGAGTGGAAATGTTATGTTGAATAATTTTATTTTTTAAATATCCATCACCCTTGATAGTAATTCCAACTCATTCTCTGCCAACTCATTCTTCTGAGTTATATCTTCATCAGCAAAAACTTAGGAATTGTGACCTTTGTGTGATCAAGGCAAGGCAAGTCCTAAACATTATTGCCTTGAAGAATAAAGACACTACAATTAGCCATCCCTTGGACAATAAAGTTTCCAATAGGAATCAGTTATTTAAAAAAAGAAACGTATTTTCACCAATAATTTCAGATGTTGGTACCTGTATGCACGTCAATCTAACAAATGTTAATCTAAGGAGACATCTCCGTTGAGTACACAGTCCCATGCGTCACTGTGTAGTCGATCCACAAGCTTCACTTCAAGAGCTTTGGAAGCATTATCCCCCACCCCCAGCTCCGAAAGTGGACCTTCCTTGTATCTTTATTTTCTGCTGGGGTTCAAAGCAGCAGGTGTCCTTTTTATTATTTGTGATTGATCTGATTACAACTTAAAGACAACATGTGCAAAAAGGTGTTGTCTCATGGTGACATTTTTAAATTGAAGGCTATTATTTCCTGTGGCGTCTACCTAAACCTCCCCAAACAAAAGTCCTTGTGTGACAGATGATCAGATATGCCCAAGCAGATGGGGAAATGTTCTGAGCACTGGAGGGATCCAGCTAGTCTAGGTCTTTGCAGTGGCCCTAAAGGTGAATCTATTTTGTTTTTTTCCAAGGGGATTGGGCGGACGAGGCAATGGTACCAGGGGAGAAAAACTCCCCAGTTGCTCAACCCCTTTCTCCTAGGAGAGAACAAGGGGAATTTGCTGAAGCTGCTGAAGGATTGCAAGAAATTACACAGACTGACATGCCTAATGTACCAGCTCAGCGATTTCATCCATGACCCGAATCTCACTCCTTCCTTGCAGCAGTCTGTGAGGAGACAAAGCTCCCGGACAGAATCCTTACTCGTTCTGCACTGGAACCATCGACATAACACATTCAATGAGAACTATTGGGTCCTACCATATGCCGGGCACCGTTCTGGGTCTGTGGATGCAAGAGGGAACAACACAGACATGATCCTGGGCCTTGTGAGTCATGTGGGATGCAGAGACACAAAACACCAATCGATGAATAAGTACAAATTATGTCACGGTAGACTGTGAGGAACGCTAAAACGATAATAACGATAAAGCAGAATGTGAGAGAAGCAGTAGGAGGAGAGAGAGATATAAAGACCACAGCTACCTCCCCACGATTATTCTTGACCTAACCTTTCCCTCTCCCCTCTGCATACAAACATGTCCAGAAGGCTTATCTGTTTTTGTTGTACTTGTAGTTTTCTTCTCGTTACTAATGTTGTAACGTCCGAAAACCATCTAGCATACCGCGTTTCTTACTGTAGGCTCTCGAGAGATATTAGATTTCCACTGTAAATATTTTTCATGCTGCACACACTAGGCTATTTCTTCTTTTGGTTACGGGGTTTTCAGTCAAAGTGCTTGGAATTCCCTTATCTTTGCAAAGGGCAGGACTCATGTATTTATACTTGTTAAAGCTTTCATTCAGGGAACATCTGCTGGGAACCTGCAAAACCAAAGTTCATAAACCCCTATCTCTTCCTGCAAACACCTCAGCAAATAGGAGAGACCCAGGTGTAAACAAGTTATTTAGTGTCATTCATGCCACCTCTGATGGTCAGTCAACAGTAGTGATCCGGAGAGCACCATCTCTTCCTCCAGAATAACAAGAGAGCTATGTTTTGTGCTCACCCAATCTCCCCATAAGAACCCTAGGCTGAATATTTTTTCTTTGAGACGTGGGTCATTGAAACATGTATTAGGATAATTTTTTAAATTAACTAATTTATTTTAGAGAGAGAGACCAGGGGGTAGGGATAGAGGGAAAGGGAGAAAGAAACTCAAGCAGACTCCCTGCCGAGTGCAATATCAGGACCCTGAGATCAGACCTGAGCTGAAACCAAGAGTCAGATGCTCACCTGACTATGCCACTCGGACACCTCTAAGATACTTTGGATTTCAAGAAGCGGATGTTAATTTTTGCTGCCTGAAGCCCTAAATGGGAATGTGAATATGGGTTAAGTTTCTCACTGACTGACTAAAATAGTTGGAAAAACACCCCAAAGCCCAGACACAAGGACAACTGAAGAGGATGGCACATCGCCCAGGGATTAGCTACAAACACATCCCAGGGACCCAAACTGCCTGCCTCTGAATATCAACTCCAAATTTCAGTCTCTTCATTAATCCAATGAATGTCCAACCTGAATTGGCCATATGACCTTCAGTCAGTCTACTATAACCAGCAGAGCAAGCACTCATACAATTTGGGCTTGAACAGATGGGCCAACCTCCCTAAGGTACCATTTCCAGAGAAGGGAGAGGAACCCGGACAAGGACATGTTCAAAGGCAGTTCACCCCCTACTTATGTAACGTCTCCGCGTGGGTCTAGGACAACCTATGTGAGCAACAGTGTAAGTGGGATTGAGGGAAGGCAAAGAAGGTTGGAGACATTGCCTCCGAAGGCTGACTCGGTAATTGTCATCAAGCAAATGAAGGGTTATTATGGGGAGAACTCTGGTCAACTCTTCTTCATCTTCACAGAACACGAATAAATGGATTTAAGTGCCAACAAGGGAAGGTTAGGTTTGAGATGAAAAAGAACGTCTTGACAGTAAAAGTTATTAAGCATTAACCTAAGATTCTTGGTCACAAAACGCATTAGAAGAGATCCAATTCTTCATTTTAAAAATCACTTAAGTTACCATTTCTTTCATGTAAAATTGATTGTTATAAGAAGGCATTAGGATGGAAAAAGAAGTACCAGAAGAAACAAACCATTTTTATAACAACATTTGAGACCTGGGAATGAGGCAATCTCATGGCAACCACAGAATGATAAATAATAGATAAGATTAGTTTTAGGTCAACCATCTTCTGGTCATATACACTAGAAAGATAAGGAAGGTCAGTTTATCACTTTATGTTTTGAGTGCTGTGTCACGGGACTTCCCCTAGACAAGAAGGCTGTTTTAATGAAGTGTCCTGGGTACTTAATCACAGAAATTAAAGCAATCATGCAAGGTGGAAATGTGGGAAATTCTTGATGGAAAATTACAAAGTGCCAGTTATAGGTTAGTAAGGACATACACAATGTCAGTGTAAATGCTTGAGAGGAAACATCCCAATTATTCCTCGTATTATCATCCAACTTCTGTCCACAACAGTACTTGGCATTCATAGTTGGATTTTTTTTTTGCACTCACAAACCTTTACCCTCATCACCTTTAACATCACTCTACTAAGTAAAAGTTCAGTTTCAAGTCTTGAAGCGGGGATTGTCTGGGATACAGAGTGTTATTCCCAAATGCGTTTATTTAGCTCACAATGGAGGAAATCGGGCGGATGAGACAGTATTGGAATTGTTGAAATAAATCCATCAGTTTCCACACTGTGTTCTTTACATGTAAGTCTGTATACGGCGATGCCTCCTTAAATACTCCCTCCAACAAAGCACAAAGAGCACGTTCACCATTTTGAGTGCTTGGTGCTTCTCGTTGCTTTAGTTGTGTTGCTGTTAGGAAAACGGGGGGAAGCTCTTTTCTGTTTTATCACTAGGACTAAGTAAAAGAAAGTGTATGTACAACAGAGTAATTGGGGATTAGTAAAAAGATACAAAGTGGAATGAAAGACACATACATGATGCATTCTTACATTCAAAAATATCTATGCACTGATTAACTCCAGTGCACTAGGGGCTTTACAAGTTAAAACTAGAAGCAAAGAGACAATTAAAATATAATGTAATTTTTTTTCTTAATTAAGGAAAGTTCAGTGTGATGTTAAAACCCAGACTTTGTAGAACAGTGGCCCAATTTGTGTGTCATCCCTTTCCTGATGGCCTTGACTGCTGCATGCAGGGTGTTCCCTAATTACCTACACCCAGAAAATGGTTTTACCAGTCTACATCTGGAGTCATGTCATAGTCACACAAGTCTCCTGCTATGCTCTGCATGAAATTGGGTCTGAGAGGCAGATTTTTCCTTCTGCTCTCAAATGTTAAAGGATTAAAAAAAATTTTTAGCTTTGACTATTGCTATTGACTTTTAAAATATTTTTAAATCTCATTTTATCAATAGCTTTAGATAAAGATCCAAGGGAAATCCTAAACGTTGACTGTCTAGATCCTGCAGTTCAGGGTTAGAAAAATGAGCAGCATCCTTCCCCCGGTGCAGGCCGCTGAATCGTAGATGCCAAGAGCTGTTGGGCCATTTCCCCCAAAGCCTGCCAAGAGCTGAATTGGCCCAGGGAAGCAGAATCACAGAGGATTTGAGTATTTTCTTGATGAACTAAATAAGCACAGTCAACTTTTAGGAACTGCAGTCCAAAGTCACATCTTTGAAGCCCAGATAGAAAATTACTGATCTCACTTGCTTGGTCCACAGAATCAGAACATGATACAATTAATGTTTCAACCGGACAGTAGATAACACCACGGCTGTTTGACGGAGCAAAGCAGTGGATACTGTGCATGTGTATGGGGGAGGGTGTTAAATGATAATACAGACGCTTGAATCGAATCTCTTAAAATTCAGGACCAAAAGTCTACTTATTGTGTAGAATCACCAGTTTAGTGGATAACAACCTGAGACTCCTTCAAATGTGGTTTTCAGCTGAGTATTAATTTGAAAGTTACTCGATAATAGTACTAGCACTCACCGGATATGTTCACTGGTTCAGCTGAGGGTCCTGCTTCTCAATCACAGGAACCGTTTTAATTTTGACTCCTGCAAAAGCAAACCCACACTCCCAGGCAAGGATTAGGACATATATCATGTGTTTGGGAGGTGGTTCTTCCCCAGGAGGATGTGGATTTGGGAGACAGGGAAGAGAGAAAAGTCAATAAAGCCTGTGTTAACAAGTGAGCATCCCTGTGGAGAACAGGGGCTCAATCCTCTAAGAGACTGTAGAACAGGTCTCAAAGTTGTCCAACAAAGGGGCCAAGAAGCTGGGCCTTTTTTTTTTTTTTTTTTTTTTTTTTAAGATAGAGCATGTGCACACGAGCAAGGAGGTGTGATAGGGCAGAGGGAGAGGGAGAGAGAATCTTAAGCAGGCTCCACACGGACCACAGAGCCCCACACAGGGTTCGATCTCACGACCCTGAGATCATGACCTGAGCTGAAATTAAGAGTCAGACGCTTAACCTACTGAGCCACCCAGCCGCCTCGAAGCTGGGACATTTCATAGCAACTCCAGCCCTGGCTGATTGAGGGTTACTCGAAAAGTAGCTGCCCAGTGTTATCAGTTTGCTCCTTCCTGGGGTCAGAGAATGCCTACTAAGGGACCTGTGGAGATGGTATGAATATGGGCTGGGTGACACCAGCTTGTTAAATTCCACACTGATGTCCCATAGTACTGTTGGAGCTCCACAAAGATCAGCAGGAGGTCCGGTGTGTCAATACCCCACCCCAGAAACCCACCCAAGACTTTCTCCAAAATTGTCATCAGACCTTCCACAATCAAATGGTATCCTTCCCAACCAGCATGTTTGTGGACACAGGGCTCCTCCTGGTATCCACAGGGTGTCAGGTACAACATTCCTTCTCCCAGAGTGAAGCATTTTATTAAAATGCTATGACTTTCTTCTATTACATCTTTCAATGGGTAACATTCTTTCCCGTCCCACCCAATTGCCTCTTACCAGTGAGTCTGGGTTGGATGTCTGGGTGGGAGATGGTGCCACATTGGCCACCCACTGAACCATGTATGTCCATTTGGCTCAATTAATTCAATCTGAGATTGTAATGTTTAATTTATGCTCGAGTCGGTCTACAATGCAGAACAGCTTCAAGACGCAAAGGGTGAAGATAGGAGTGAGAAGTACTTTCTGTTTAGGGCTCTGTGCATGTCTATATACATCCACGGATGCCCATGGGAGGTCCACTTAAAAAACCCTATTAAGAATATCTGAACCCTTTTGTCACAGAAAAAACAAAGAGTTCTGTTACCCTCTTCCTGTCCCTGAGTAACTCTGCCTAGAAAAATGGCCATACATGGAAATTGTCCCAAATGTGCAGAACGAATGTCGAAACCCATTTGGCATGCACCCACCTCTAGAGCCAAAACAAACAAACAAACAAACAAGCACATTAAGGCAATGCCTGAGTGTTAGCTCTCCAGCTTCAGAATACATCTATACATGAAATGCACACTTCATCAAATATTTTATCCCATGTGCATGAACCAACCAAACAAAACCCTTCACAGCCCCTGATGGGTGCTTCAAAAGTCAAGTAAAAGGAAAACTACCTTTTTCAGATACCTTGTGGCCTATGAAAATAACATCTTGTTTGTTCTGACGTAGGTATCATGCTGATAATGGTCTAAGCTCTTCAGACTCCCTGAATTTTTGACAAAATCACCCATCACTCAGGATCAACTTTCTTAGGAGCTGTTCTGAAATACATAGTAAGTGGATTGCACGTTCAATTTTTAATATAACCAAAAGTTAATTCTGATTGCTGAGAGTGTGCTTGAACGAAATAATTGTCTCTGGCAATGTTTGTGGGTTCTGTCAAAAGACAGACTTTTCAGGCATACTTAACAGACAGCCTGAGCTAAATGCATTTAGCATCATTCTATTCACACATCTGCTCTTTCTTTCACCTACATTATTGCATGTGACCTGTTTGGGCCACTTTAATAATGGCACTTTCCCAAGATCCAGAGAGGAATTTCCATTTTAGAAATGCAAATGGAATGTACTAAAATTCAACAGTAGCAACTCCAAACTTGAGAAGTTCATCAATATTTATGCAGTTGGATTACAGTCATTTACAGATGATGCAATCAGTGTTTGAAGCTATCTTGTGCGAGTTAATTTTCATGTTTAAGTGTATGCAGTAGTCATGTTTGGGTATTTAATTGTCTGTTACCCTGGTCTAAATGCCAGAGTTACAGTCACATTGAAAAATACATATTGAAATAATCAGCTTCCATTTATTTCATCTTATATTCACCCGGTAAGTGGTAAGTTAATTGAAAGTGTATGCAGTTACCATATTTCACAATTTGGATATGTATGGCAAAATAGAATTTTAAAATGCATTTTGCTTAAGCAATGTGGAACCTATCATTTGGAGAGTTTCAGAAACCTTGACAATTAAATCCAAGTGTTCACTGTGGTGTCTGAACATGGCAGGTCTAGATTGTGATTGATTTACACAATTGTAACCTAATACTAAACTGGACTCAGGAGCTCACCCAATCCTTTTTCAAGATGATATCCAAATAAACGAAGAATGTATTTCCATGTTAATTATTAATGTGTAAGAGAACAGCAGAAATACTGGTTTCTGTAGAGTCAGGGACAAAGTCTAGCATACACTCGGTAATCAATTCATGCTCATTAAGTAGGTAAGTGGGGCTGGTGGGCAATCTTCAAACCATGAATTTGATGTTCAGAGGCAATGATTTGAAAAACTTCTACCAGCCTTACCCACCTGGACTTGGGGTGACAGTATCCATAGCCACAGTGTTCAATGATGGGCCTGACTGTATTATTCTATCATGCATGAGGAGAAATGAGAACATTCTGTTGAAATTGTCAATCAGGAAGTCTTTGGTGATATTTGAGAAGCATCCCATGACAGTGCAGGGAGGAGACAGCAGATTTCTCGCAATGACAGAGTGAAGGTTATGTGGGGAACTTTATCACTTCAGGTGTGCTGGAAATCAACTTTTATCACAAGACTGTTGAAAAATTCCCAGAAAAGTTTGCAAGAGCAATGTATTCATGAAAAGGTCATATATTTCTTTTTAAAAGGCAGAGTGAACCTACCATTAAGTAAACCTAAATGATTTCTTTGTTTTATGGAAAAAAAAAAAAACCATCATCCTAATAAATCACCAAGCTGCCCGTTGGGGTTACTGAATACCAGTTTAGTGATTCTTATCAATATAAAGGGTCTGGCTGTGATATAGCCTATGTAGTTTATCTTTTGCAAACGTGTTCTTGAATAATAGTATAAATAACTCCCACGTACTCTGCCTCAAGGAAAGAAACTAAAATGTCACATCAACCTAAACACATGGGACAATGTCGACGTGTCTCTGTGATTTGTCCAGATACGTGAAAAACTCGGGAGTGCTGAGTGCAGGATTGTCAGGGCCCCCCTTGTAGTTAGGCAGTAGGTAGGACCCAGAATGGGCACCTCTTCAAGGTAGGTGCTAGTTATGATCTACAATGGGCATTTCATCAACTTCAATTCCGGGTATAATGCAGAATGGGATTGGGAAATCGACTCACTATCCACTGCCTGTTTTTGTATAGCCTTCAAGCTAAGAATGGGGTTTAATCATCAGGGAAAATGTTAAAAGAAGCATACTATCTCATGGCATGTGAAAATTACATGAAATGCAAATGTTAGTGTCTATACATCAAGTTTTATTGAACACAGCCGTGCCTGTTTGGTTAAGTGTTTCCTCTGGCTAATACGACTTTACAACAGACAACAAAGAGCAGTGGCAATGGGGAAATCCAGGTCCCCAAAGCGGAAAGAATCTTCTTTCTGGTCAGATACAAAAAACATTTGCTGGTGTCTGGCCTAGCACTCTTGAAAACATGAAGGTTAGATTAAGTTTCAAAAACTGTAAAGTGATCTTATTTTACTGTAAAACTATAAAGTGATCTCTTTAATATTTTATAATACAATTATTTGAAAATGCTCAATAATAAATGATTTGGATAGAGGAAATCCCAAACCACTAAGAATTGACTAAGAAGGCAATAGCCAAGAAGTTAAAGTAAGAGTGAATACTTATGTTAAAAAAAAAAAAAACAAAAAACTCAAGAATCTATAATTATATACAAACTTGGCCCTGAGCTCCAGGCACACAGGTCATAAAAGAGGAGAAGAAACTTTGTCTCAATTTCCCACTCAGGTATGAGAGTGATTTCTTAAGTGTATTTCTACCACTCAGTCCTTATGAAACTATAGTATTAGAAAAAATACTACCGGTAAGCTTCATGAAATACGTCTTTGGTTAGAAGGAAACTGTGCACATAGAAATAGTCCCAAAGCTTGGGATCATGGCCAAGCAGAGGGTGGTACCTAACCAACGTAAATCTGACTTCTTCATGTTTCAAGCTCTTAGGACATAAACCTAAAACGATTTCTGTTTCTCCTTGGGAAAATGCTGGAGGGAAATTATCTACATGTTTTACCTCCAAAATCTAATTTACCCTAGAAAATATATGTTCCATGAAAGAGGGTCTACATTCCACACTATTGTTAGTCTCAGTGCAAGATTATTGGGATGCAAATTTCTGAAACCGCAAGAATTTATTTTTAAAAAAGGCCTTGGAAATGAGGAGTGAAGAGAGGTCAGCATTCACTGTCACCAGCAGCTGAGGTTTTCACTTTAATGATCTAAATAGACACACTGAGTTCCTCACAACACTAGGGTTCCTTGGAAAAATTTAAAATCAGAACCTCAGGAAATCCCTGAGAATTTCATTTCAACTCAACGCTTCTCTTGAATACATTACTTTATTGTGAAACAAGGGCCCTAAGTCAACAAAGGAAAAGGAGTTCATGGAATCTGTATTTTGGCCTCTTTTCGCACAAAATAGATGGAAATTTGTCTGTCCCAAGCGAATAGTCATCTACACTTTTCCCTTAAATATACACCATGGAGGCATCTCTCCAGATGCAAAAAAGTGTGACAAGCCTGGGTACGTAACTCCTGTCTGCATAGCAAACCTGAATTCCTCACCACAATATGAAACAAATTGGAAAGAACATGAACTCAATTCTTGCGAACAAATAACTGGCTGTTATAAATGAACAGAGTGTCCTCTCGATCATTACCATAAAGAGCGATGTTGTTCAAATAGGTCCTCATTCAAAGTCGTCATGTCATTCTGGAGAAGACTCAGCTCTTTGGGAGTTGAACAAAACACAGAGATTTTTTTTTTTTAAAGTAAATATATGTCTTGAATGGGGGCCCCGATGAGAGCTGGGACCGTTGAATTACAGAGGACTGTACAACATGATGACGGAAGACCTCTTGGGAGATCACATTCTCACCCTGAAGATCAGAAGGTCTTTATATCACTGTGACTCAGCCAACATGCTGGGAAGCAAGGCCTGCCCATCTGATCTGAATTTGTGTGTAGCCTTTTCTGAAAGTCACCTTGGGGGCGTCTTCCAGGAAGATGATTATATCCGTGTAACGCTAGCCACCAAATCACATTGCAGCAGGACTGGAAATTCCAGAGAACAAATACAGACTAGTGAAAAGCAGGGAGCAGGCTCAAACACAGCCAAATCCTAAACACAGACTTGAAGGTCAAGCTTATTTATCCCATGACTCCCCATGGACTAAGCCACCTGATTCAGTCCAGCGACGCTGTTCTGCTCTCTGCAGCATCCAGTCTGCAACAGCATTTTGGGGCACTCACTATCTTTATGGAACAGGCGTCCCTTGGGAAAGGCATGTCATTTGTATGAACACGGCATCGACAAGATACTGTAGCAGATTTATGCAAGACACGCTGTTTTTGAAATGTTGTGATTCTACCCACCGATATTTATCAGTGTCATTCAAGATATTAGATAAACCAATTAATATGCCTGGAGTGATCTCAATGCTACCACTAACCCAATCCACTTCAGTATTATGAACTGTAATGTGGAAACATTATTATCTCATAATTCAGTAACAAATTATCAATGATATGGCCTGATAACTATGAACGACAGCATAATTCCTAAGAATCAATTGTCAAATTGTTTTTTTAATCTATTCAACAGTTATCTTCGTAAAAACAGGCTATTTTAGTCTTCAGAAGGACTGGAATGAACTCACAATATTACACACCTAACTTATTATTGGTTACAAGTTATACATATGATATTTACTTTTTAAAGTTTTTTTTTATTCATTTGAGAGAGAGAGAGAGAGCATGAGTGGGGGGAGGGTCAGAGGCAGAGGGAGAAGCAAACTCCCCCTAAGAAGGGTGCCTGACAGGGGGCTCGATCCCAGGACTCCAGGATCATGACCTGAGCCGAAAAAAGACGCTCAACTGACTGAGCCACCCAGGCACACCCAGATATGAAATATTTTCTAAGGATTTTATTTATTTATTTGACAGAGAGAGACACAGCAAGAGAGGGAACACAAGCAGGGGGAGTGGGAGAGGGAGAAGCAGGCTTCCCGCCGAGCAGGGAGCCCGATGTGGAGCTTGATCCCAGGACCCTGGGACCATGACCTGAGCCGAAGACAGATGCTTAAAGACTGAGCCACCCAGGCGCCCCCAAATATGGTATTTTTTTTAAAAGATTTTATCTATTTATTTGACAGAGAGAGACACAGGGAGAGAGCGAACACAAGCAGGGGGAGTGGGAGAGGGAGAAGCAGGCTTCCCGCCGAGCAGGGAGCCCGATGTGGGGCTTGATCCCAGGGCCCTGGGATCATGACCGGAGCCGAATGCAGACGCCCAACGACTGAGCCACCCAGGCGCCCCCCCAAATATGATATTTTTAAGAAAAAAAAAAGTCGTATCTCCCTAGAGCAAATTTATTAAACATTTAATTCAACACTCATTCATGACACTGACCATCAGTAAAACAGGAAAAGAAGGAAACATCTTACCTAATAAACTACTACAAATGTATAGTTCATAGCAAGTGCAAGACAGAAATCATTTCTATTGTATTCTGCATGGAAGGCCACATACAATAGAATAAAGTAAATGCACGCATTAATTAAAAGGATAAGGATTACAAAGAGAAACAAATGCTTTGGCTTGTGGATGAAATGATTGCTTTGTGGAAAACCCAAAATAATCTACAGACCAGTTACTGAACAGATGCAAGAATTCTCCAAGTTAGGCTACCACAAGATCAATATAAAAGTCATAGGACATTTAAAGATATTAGAACTGACTTGGAATAAATATTTTTTAAAATTACGGTTTATCATAAAATCTATAGTACCCAGTAAAGGTAAACACGCTAGTAGAAGTTTATAGAGAAACACCTTAAAGTAGCCTTAGGTACATTCAAGAGTCACTGATAATTGTTGGTTCAAAACTGGACAATTCATCATTGGAGGAGAAGGAATGAACTGATCCAGAAATATACCAATCCATGTATGGAAACGTGACATAATACAGAGGTAGCACTACAGATCCTCCATGACAGAGGGGCTCATCAATCAATGTGATGGGATGATTGGTGATCGATAGAAAAAAATAAAGCACATGGGCTTTTCCTCTCATATCTAAAATAAACTTCATTACTGATAGTGAAGAATATGAAAAGGAAACGTGTAAGCAACTTTATAAGGAAATATAATGTTTCTCTGGGAAGGGAAAATGTTTGGACCTAATCCACCAAGAAATCCCCCAGCATTCTAATCCACCTGGGGCATTTATTGGGTTACCTTCAGATTTAAAAACTCATGTGTGCATATGATTGAAACAATCTCATTCTTTACATAAAAGCATGTTCCATTAAGAGCAAATGCTTGACTCATTCTTTCAAACTTTCCAAGTTTCCAATGGACAAGTTTATGACTTAGCGAAATGCTCCCTGGATGCTGTTGAACAATTTTGTAAATTGAGTTGGTGACCTTGACCCAGAGCTCCTCCGAAGAATTGGGTTTTGATGAATGAACAATCAGATTAAGGTATCTGCATCAATCCTCTGTTCATCTACAATTATTAAAACTTAAAATTGCATAAGGCCCTTATGACCCGCCCCCTCTAAATGGGATGTAATCAAAATAGAATACTTCCCCAGCATGGATCTGGGAAAATAAAGGCTTCTGTTTGTTTCTATGATGTGGAGGATGGCACAGACTCCCTTAGCAATTCAACCATTAGGGGAATTAAAAAAACAGCTCTGGAAATCATCGTATGTTTAAGCTAAATGCTTGCAGGAGTCTTTCAAGAGATTATTTTAGTATACAAGCCATGCATTTTTAAAACACACCCTAGGAAAGAAATCTGGGTGCGAGGACCACTGATATGCACAGATAAATTACTGTGTTTCCAAAGTTCTGTAATTGTGATGTTGTAAACTAGCCAGATCTCTCCTAAGACCAATAGGAGCAAGACGTTTCATTTTGGTAAACGCTCCAGGAAAAATATGTTTTTAATAATACAACCTTAAGTGTTCACTCTGATCGGCGGCACTGCAGTGCGTCTGTCATAAAGGCTGCCTGGGAGCTGTGGTGCCCGGAGCCAGCTGAAAGAACAGAGGTGTACGAGGTAAACTTAGCCAAGGCAGCCCTCACAACTCACTCCACGGCCTACAGAGTTATTCCTGTACGCGTCTTAAGGGTGCCCTTCTTCTGCCCCTAGAAACACAGTAAATGATTAAACTCTGAATTCTCTTCAGTCTCTCCATGAAAACAACCTAAATGCCAATGTTACGTTGTGGGCTTTATTGAAAAAGCAATTTGTTGATCTATAGTTTATACAGTTGCATAATATCAGAGAATGAGATTAGAAACCTACATCCCACTCTCTACCCCACAGGAAAATGTTCTCATTCTACACTCAGAGGTGCAAAGAAATTGTATGACTTCTCGATTGGTCAAAAAGTTGATCTAATCTTTCCCACCTCGTTAAGAGAGGGAGATGATCACACACCTTTCAACCCATCAAACCAGAGCATGACAGATTCTTCCACTCCGTCTCTTGTATGGCTTGGGCTTTTGGGTAAAGGCTCAGTCTTTATATCCTCACTGCCCCATGCTTTGCTCCTCGCCAGCATGACATCCACATCTATAGGCAAACTACCATGACCTCATAGTGCTCGGGAGAAGGAAGACTTAGATCCACGTGGGTTCCCTGAATGCTCACTCTTCTCTGCAGCAGAAGAAAGCTGTGTGGTCTGGCTCCTGGACTCGGTTATATATCAGGGGAATCTTTTTTTTTTTTTTTAAAGATTTTATTTATTTTAGAGAGAGAATGAGATAGAGAGAGCATGAGAAGGGGGAGGGTCAGAGGGAGAAGCAGACTCCCCGCCGAGCAGGGAGCCCGATGAGGGACTCGATCCCGGGACTCCAGGATCATGACCTGAGCCGAAGGCAGTGGCTTAACCAACTGAGCCACCCAGGCGCCCTATATCAGGGGAATCTATCCTGCTGGGAGGGTGTGCCATATGTCTCTGGTTTCCAAGCTGTACATGAAAGACTAATCTCCCTCTCCCCAGCCTCTGTTGACCCTCTAACCTTCTCAGCACCTCAATATCTCTTCATTACACTTGCATAAAATTCTCCATTCCCTACACGTCCCACAAAGGCTCACAGGAGCCAAAGGCCACACCCTCAACCTACGAAGACAGGTCCTTCAGACAATGTCTCCGTAACCAAGTAAGACTACGAGCCATTGTGAGAATCGGCTTTCTCTGAGAGCCTGTCATGCCGCCAGGAGACACCACGGAGACAGGATCCAGCACTCCAGGGCACTGTCATACTATCTCAATGTTTCTACAGCTCCATCCTAAAACAGTTGAGGGAAATGAGGGTCCTGGTTTCTAATCACTTCACACTCCTGCTTACAGTCTACCAGGAAAAAGGGGTAGGCTTCCCAGTTCATTTCCCATGTCTGTGTCATATCCTCAGTTAGGATGGTGCCAAGAGGCCAGCTCAGCCTTAAGAACTGTTACAGCCTGAAAATTAGTGACCCTCCAAACCCTTTCCCCAATGGGATGGTATTTGGAGGTGGGGCATTGGCAGGTGATTAGGTCATGAAGAGAAAACCCTCAGAATGGGTTTAGTGCCATTATTAAATAGACCCCAGAGAGCTCCCTCACCCCTTCTGCAATGTGAGGAAATAGCAAGAAGATAGCCATCTACGAAGCAGGAAACATGCTCTCACAAGACACTGAATCTTCCAATGCCTTGATCTTGGATTTCCAGCCTCCAGAACTATGAGAAATGAATTTCTGTTAGGTATAAGCCACCGAGTCTGTGGTATCTGTTATAGCAGCCCAAAAGGACTCAGACACGGGCAGGAATTCTCACGACACCACTGAAGAAGCCTGATTTGGCCAGACATTGTGATTGAAATGTATTATTCAAGGGATCTGAGAACCAGATTAATAAAAACAAAAATATTGTCCCAGTCAGTCACATCTCACTTAGCAAGAGTGCAAAGAATGTCACCCAGTGGAAGAACACTCCCTGAGTTTTGAGCCAATTTCATCTCATGCCTCCTCCACTCTTTTATTTACTGTTTAACAACTCTTTCACAATGCCACACCATAGCAATAGATACCAACTCGGGCCGTAACATGATACTCCACGCCGTTCCTCATGCCTGCGCATGAACCCTTTCCAATGACGACACTCAAAGCGGCTTGCAGTATAGCTTAGTAGAGGTCAAAGTATTTCATGCAGGACCAAGCTTGGGAACAGATTATTTATCCATTTTCAGGCCCCTGGGAGTCTCACCTTTGAACCCACTGCAATATCTCAATTCAGGGGCCTCTGAGCAAGGATGTTTTGTCTAGATGCACATAAGGGTCACTAACAGAATTACAGACCACTTTCCAAGTAAGCCCAATATTGCGATGTGATAAAAATAAAAATGAAAGAGAAAGTTGCCTGATAGGAAGTAAGGGATCCTCGGTGAGACGGTGACCCAGAGGGCGGCACAGGGAGGTCTGTGGCTCAGGCCAGATGAACTGTCCAGGGAATAGCATCTGATCAGTTGAAAGGCTGCAACCTGCCACAGGGACCGTATCTTCCTAATTACTGATCAGTCCTCTGAGCAGGACCATGTTGCCAGACATAAAAGAGGATGCTGAGCCCAGCCATCTCGCTCTGGTCTTAACTGAGGCTCTGGATCCCCCATTCTCATTGGGTGAATGCAGGGCCCCAAAGTAAAGGCAATCTTGCAAATCTGTTAGGGCAACTAACGGGAACGGGAACGGGTCGCTGCCCACAGAGAAACACAGGTCTGAATCCGTGTGCAGAGCTGGCGACGGGGAATGGAGATTGGGGAAGAAACGACGGCTGGGGCAGGGCCAACGGTTGATGGGGATGGGTGTGTTCTCTACATGAAAGGGTGTGTAGGTGTCACGAAATGCAAACCACAGGGCAAGGAAGAGGGCAGCCCACAGAACCTCTAGAGAGCCTCGAGGGGCTCTGCCACCTGCTAGCTGTTTGACCAGGGGACAGCTTCCCATCTCGCGGGCCGTTTCCTCACGGACAAACTGAGAATAGTCACACCTAACTCTCAGCGCTGTCTGTAGGGTTAGAGACAAGTCCTCATCACAAATCCAGTCTTTATATCCTCACTGCCCCATGCTTTGCTCCTCGCCAGCATGACATCCACATCTATAGGCAAACTACCATGACCTCATAGTGCTCGGGAGAAGGAAGACTCTTTAAGGACAGTACTGCCCGTGTGGTTTAAGCACGGGAAATGATTATTTTCTTTTTATACTATAGGCCCCTCTTGTATACGATTTCATAGCATATACTATCTGTGGTGTAGGAACCCACTGGTCAAATCAAGCAGTGGAAGTACATTGGTAAATTCACTTAATAGATTTTATTATTATTATTTGTTTGATAGGAAGAGTGTGCACACAAGCAGGGGAAGTGCCAGGCAGAGGGAGAGGGAGAAGCAGACTCCCTGCTCGGCGGGGAGTCTGCTTCTCCCTCTGACCCTCCTCCCTCTCATGCTCTCTGTCTTTCATTCTCTCTGTCTCAAATAAATGAATAAAATCTTAAAAAATATATATATATATATATATATATAGTCGATTAATTTCCAGCTCTGTCCCTTACTAGCTGGTTGACATGTTACAATTTATTTAAGCTCTCAGAGTCTCCACTCCCTTGGCTCCATAAAGGAAGTGTTTCATGAGGTTTTGTGAAAATTCAAAAATTACACGTGTAAAGAAAAAAATGTATGTGCATTTCTATATATGCATACAAAGATGTGTGCATATATGATTATAAATATATATACACATGGTACAGATATATTTGCAAACATACATACATGTATGCTCATATATGTATGTGTCCAAACATATAAATATTATTTCATTTCCATTTCTTTTGTCAAAATCTCAGCAAGTAAGACTCTCTTATGCTCTATTTGTCACAGACAGTAGCCTTCTATCACTTATTATTATAGTGAAGGTCACTTGTGAGTTTGTGTTTAGAAAACGTTTTCTGGAGCCACCTGGCTGGCTGAGTCGAAAGAGAATGTAACTTTTCATCCCTGGGTTGTGAGTTCAGGTCCATGTTGGGTGTAGAGATGAAAAAAAAAGAAAAGAAGAGAGGAGAGGAGAGGAGAGGAGAAGGGGGAGGGGAGGGGAGGCGAGGGGAGGGGAGGGGAAGAGAAGAGACAAGAAGAGAAAAGAAAAGACAAAGGAAAAGAAAAGATTTTCCATATGAATTCACTGCACGTTGACCATTGGCATAAGCTGCTATCACACCAAGTTACACAGTTGTCCAATTATTTCGATCGTAAAGGGTTATATTGCACTTCCTAGGTCAAGTTCGCAACTTTCTATAAATTTTAGGACTTCTGAATATACAGTCTGATACCAACATTTTATAGCATGTCTATCCATCTTTGAACAACACATTCTGTGTCACTGCTATAATCCAAGCTTGAGTAACATCCCATCAATGAAAACACAGGTATGCATGTCTCTGAGTTAATACACTTTTATTATTATTTAATAATAAATTTATTATTCATACCCTGTGTTTTGGCCATACCCATACCTGAAGTTATACTTGTGGATTCATCTCTGTTTCCTCTGTGTGTGTGTGTGTGTGTGTGAATAAGATTTCAGCTACACCATATTGTCATTTGTGTTTTACACTGCCTTTGGAACTTGACACACTCTTTAGGGAAAAAATGAACAGAGTAAGAATTTCTAGACCTCATACTGTTCCTATGTTTCAGTTATTCTGCTTTTAAAACCACATTAAGACGACCTGTAATGGCCCACATGGTAAGAGTGTCATGGTACAATTCACTTCAATGTTTGTCTCTCCAGGACGGTGTACTGAAGAAATATGAGGGAAGTGACAACACGGTCTTAATGAGGATCATACCCCACAAAGAGACCATTTCCCAGACTAATGGCCCCTTTCAGCTGCATAAATGCCAAGGCAAGGCAGGGGGCCTTCAGCTGGTTACAACTTTCTAATTCTGTGAGCTTCCTTCTGTAGCAGACACTGATTCACGTAGCAAAACTCAGTGCATTGGATAGAGAGCAATGGTTTGCTCACTTCCTAGTAGAGCTATTTTTCTCTTTGTCTTAGACCCTGGTTTTCATTCACTGCTCTTCTCAAAAAAGGTCTTTAAGAGCATGTTCTACATCTCTATAGCTGAAATATTTGATCATTGAGTTAAGTTTTGCTTTATACTGTTTTGTTTTCATGATATTTGACAGGAATTATCATGATGATGTTGCTTCTCAAAGTTTCAGCTTGGGGAGGGAGCAATGACTTCAACTGTGGGCCTGATATTAATGCAGAGTACGGGCTCCCACTCCAGACTGACCAAATGACATTCTGAAACCTAACAAGATTGCAAGGTGATCTGTGTGTGTCTTAAAGTTCGGGAAGCAAAAAAGTGAGGCATGGCAAGGCATCTCATTTTGTAAATTCAGCCCAATGCTTTTCAAATTTGGACACACGTTAAAAATCACATAAGAAGATTTTTTTTTTTTTTAAAGCGAGGCACAGGGAACCCCGAGCGAACAGCCCGAGGTGCCGAGGTTTATTTTCCATAATCTAATATACCTTCTACAATGATATAGGTCTATAATGATTTACAGCAGGGGCTTAGTAAGGCACATTCTTCCACGTACACAGGGTTAGTTAAGCAAAGCAGTGGGAGTGGAGAAGGAATAAAGAAATCTGTAACTGGCTGTGATCAATTAATTGTAAACACCATTGTACTCTGACCCACATAAGAAGATTTAACAAGAGATTTTGTTACAGTTGTTCCATGGAACCACTGGCACTTTTTAAATGTACCCCTCCTTTGGGCTAAGGTGCAACTGCCAAGATTAAGAACTGTTTTAATTAGTGTTGAGAAGAAAATTTTAAAAAATCCCTAGGCTTTGCAAAACACAAAATATGAAAATTGATTTGTATGTATATACATACCCACACACAATCACAGACAAATTTTTTTACCGAACCAAACAGCTGATCGTGGATGATTAGAATTAAAAAAAAGGGAGTAGTGGCTGGCTCAGTGAGTAGAGCATGACTCTTGATCTCTCGGGGTTGTGAGTTTGAGCCCCACACTGGCTGCAGAGATTACTTAAAAAAAAAAAAATCTTTTAAAAAATCCTTTAAAAATGCAAGTAGTATAAAACAACATGAATTGAGTGGATTTGAAAGTATTCACAAAGAGAACCCAGACATGATTGGGACCAAGCGGAGCTTTTGACTATTGAGAATGTTTACTCCTAAGTGCCATACAAGCAACTAGTTCTGAGTATTTAAAAATGCTGACACATGCACACATCCAGACCTGAAGGATCTGAGATCATTCCCTACCTGCAAGTCAACAGGCTACCTGCCACAGGTTCATGATTGTTGGCAGAAGACAAGACATCCCGGGTCAGAGAAGAAGGAAAGATTACTATTCACAACACAGCAAGAGGAGGAATACTACCATATTTTCATCAGTTCTGCCTGCCCCAATGTCCTTCAGGGTGAAGCAGAGGTGCTGGGATGGAAGCCTACAGGTGCTGTGGGTTACATGACAGGAGAGGAATCCTGAGCTTGAGGAGCCTGAATGCTTTATAACGGGAAGTAGGCACTGAACACCAGTGTGGTGCTGCCATCTTCCCAGGAACACATTTCTAAGGGAACAAAAAATACCATATCAAAGCTGTGAAGGATTTAGTTTGCTAGAGTTTTAACTAATTCCAATAGGTTAGGTCATCTAAATGTAATAACAGTAAAAAAAAATAACAGAGAAAACAATTTGTAGTCTAAATTCGTGAAAACTGGGTTAGGCAGATGTACTTTTCGATTAGGACTTCTTAACAAATGGTTTTGTCTTTGTGTGTGTCCAATCAAGCCAAAATTTTACACAGTAATTCAAGTATCTGTGGGTATTCTTCTATCACTTTCATTAAATCATCTTTATAAATTAGAAGTTTATTAAGTATGCCTTGACACTTAACATATTAATAAATGTAAGTCAAATATTAATGCTTATGTACCATAATAAAACACTGAAACTGAAAACCTGTAAAAAGGAGACATTAACCATATAATTATCTTCTCACATGGGAATTTGCTGGTGACATAAAATGGAAGCAACAGGAATGACAACTGGTATCCATTAAGTGATAATAATTTGCCAGGCACTCCAGTAAGCTTTGTGTGTAAGTGTCCCCTGTAATGTTAACAAAACCTTGGCACCCATAGTGTTACAGGTGTACCTATTTGATGCATGAAGATGTAGAGGTTTACAGGGCCTGCCTAGTCTAAAAAGTCATATTAACTGCAGCAAAGCTCTGAAGGCAGACATGACCAAGTTATTCACACCCGCATTTCTGCTAACGAAAACACAAATTAACAGCGTCTTAACCAGGGACCCTAAACGCATCTGATTCTATAGACAAAGTAATCGTTTCGTATTTTGAATCGTTTCATTTTTTCAATAGTTATGAAAACTATTTAAAAGAAGAAAACACCTAAATTAGTGCCACCTAAGCCTTATGTAAAATTACACTGTATTTATGGTCTCCTGGATGCTAGAAACACAGGCACATTTCATCCATTGTCTCACTTTATGAAAACAAAAATCTAAAAATGTGCACAATCTCGTTTTTTAAACAATAAAGCTTATTCTTTGTATTTCATTCACATTTCCTCCTTATGCAGGCACACATTTTACAGCTGCAATCTTGCCATGAATAAAATTTGGGTTTTGTCTTTGTCATTTAATGGACACAAATATTTTGTTCTTATATAAACACAGGGATTATCATTTTAATGGCTGTGCATTAGTTCTGTCTGTTTAAAAAAACATTTCTCACTCATTTATCTACTAACATGGGGCTGTTTTTAATTGCCTTTTTCATTCTTTTGGGTTATTTCCAAATTACATATATATAAAAGCAATATTAGACAGTAAAGTAGGTATTCATTTCTAAGCCACTTTAAAGGTCTTTATCAAACGGCCATTCAGAAACTTTGAACCAACGATCTGTGATTACAGGACTTTCATTATAAACTTAGTGGCATAGTGTATTACCATTATTTTATATCCCTACACTCCAAATTTATTAGAGTAAAACCAAGTGTCATTTTCTTGTCTGTGGATGTAACTGGTTGCGAGGAGCACAGCCCTCTCAAGCTAACTCAAAATCTCCTAATATACTGTTCAACCACAGCTGGCGGCAATGGAAAATCCATAAAGCAGGGCTAGGAAGCAAAGAACGGAAGAAAGAGGAGGAGGATCTGCAGGTCGAGAGCAGAAGGGGCTCCCCCATTATCTCTCTGCTTTGTCCAGCTCCTCTCCTTACTCCTTATCCAAGAAGAACCAACACAATCTCTTGAGTCTTTCACAGTAACAAACTCTTTAGAGAAAATTTGATTTACTTTCCATCTTGCGATGGCTTCTGCCCCAACTTCCAAAACTCCAGCCACACATCTCCCCGTCTCCGCCGCAAACTGCTGACACAAACGGGACTTGAGAGTTATGGAAAATTCTCAGAGAAGAGAGATAATTTCCTTGAAGGACAGGCAGGTACAATGCAAATTCCGATTCTGTAGGTCTGAGAATCTGCATTCCTAACAAGCTCGCAGGTTATGCTCCTGATCTGGGGACCAGACCTTGAGCCACAGACAAATGGGCCACTGGTTCTCGAATCTGGCTGTGCAGGAAAATCACCGAGAGTGGTTTAACATTACTATGGCTAAAAATCCTAAAATTGAGAACTACATTGCTTCTCAACAAAGGCAATTCTCTTCCCCGGTGGATCATTGGCAATATCTGGAGACATTTTTGGTTATCACAACGTAGACAAGGGACACTAGGTTACATTCATGGAAAAGTTCGAGCTTGGAGATGCTGCTCAATACCTTGCAGAGCACAGCACAGCCCCGGAGAAAGCATTATTCAGCCCCAGTGTCAAAGCTTGCAACGTTGAGAAACCCTTGGGGAGCTCTTACTCCAAATCATGCCTAATACATCTGCTGTTTACTGGTACAAAATTAACATCAAAATACTTCACTGATGGATGATTGGCTAATATACGTTGAAACATGTTAACTGAGCAATTGGTGTTAATAATTGGTTTTTTATAATGTGATATAGAATAGTAAAGGCCAGTGCTGTATTTAGTTCTCTTATCAAATACAATAGGACAGGAGAGCAGAAGTCTGCCTATTTTGGCTAATTTTGGAGCGCTCACCCTTGTAATTGTTCTTTCATTTAAACCACAAATCCTGCAAGGCAGATTTTTGAGAATGATTCGTTGTGCTGTGATGCTTTTCCATCTCAAATTCTGTAGGAAAGGCTTCTGTGTGTTTTAACATGTTGTTCTTTGCATTGTGCAGTGTAGCTAAGTGCTTTATAAACAGGGTGTTTTATGACCTACTTGAAAAGTAAACTACCCTACATCTGCAGGATGAAAGTGGAGGCTGGCTTGGACCACTGAATCAAAGAGATAAAGTTAGCACTCTGCAGAAAGTTGCAGGGGATGCTTCTTGGAGAACGACTCAGGAAGGGCTTTTTATGAATTTTATTTCATGCAGCAGCTTATCTTGTATTTTCTGTATTTCCTTTGGAACTCCGCAAAAATTCTTCACAGAAGGAAAAAAAAAAAAAACCCTCAGTTGGCATTTTTACTGAAGCACAGAAACCAGATATATGAATCAAACAAATGAAAAGAAAGCATATATGTCACCCAGAACTCCAGAAGCAGAAAATCAAAAGACTGGAAAAGAGTAATTATCAGGAAGTTTTATAAAATTCAAAAAAATGACATTAATGAAAGAGCCTTCAGTGCTGATTCCAAATGTTCACTCATAGCTCTACATAAGTAAAAAACATATGAATAAACCAATGACCATCAACTTCTTTTTTTGACCATCAACTTTTGATTAAGTGTGTGTATATATGTGTGTATGTGCAGCATCGATGGACTTATGAATGCCGAGGTTCAGGGGACAGATTTTAAGCTTAGGTTGAGGTTATTCTAACACATGAAAATGCATCTATTTTATTTTGCCACCTTATTATAAGATAAAAAGACCAAAAAAGGAAAAAAAAAAGAGTAGTTCGAGAATAGAGGGTATCATGAACAGAACGACTATCATTCCCAATCGTTGAATGGACCAACCAGTAATCACCACTGATTGCTAAATATTCAATAGTGTTAGGTCATTACAGAGACTCAAACTCCAAAGGAGCTTATTTAAATACTTCTAAAGTAGTCTACGTATGAAACAGATTCAGACCGTAACGTCCCCCTCTTTTTTTTCGGCTTACGAAATAAATTATAGTCTAGTCCCAGCACATTTAAATATCTTCCCAGGACATCACAATGGGCCCTCCGATTTTCTACAAGACCTCTGTGCTGTTTCTCCAAGCAAGAGGTGCTCCAGCTGCCAAGACCAAATCAAAGAGAACCTTAGCCAGATCCAATCTAAGGAGTATTGTGGTGGTGGATGGTGAGCATATTCCACTTTTGCAGTCAGGCACTTCACAGAAAGACCACGCATGGTTTGGCCAGCGCAGCACTTTCAGGTTTGCGACATAGAACCAATGTCCCAAAGGAAGCTGTCCATTGCATCTATCATCTTTGGCCCGGTTATGCAGGAAGTGAAACTAGCGATGTGGCTAGAGAACCTCCCTTCGCAGCTGGCTTCCCTGATGAGACTCCTGCTCACACTGTCACCACGGATTGCATCTCTGCCCACCAAGCCCAAGACTACAGGTGTTGGCTTGATAGTTTTGGGGCAGGGTGGTGTGGTCATGACAGTGAATGTCTGATGACTTTACTCAAGGAAAAGGAGGAATATGATGCTTGATCTTCATGAAGCCAAGACTGTGGGTCAGCGAGTGTCTTTAATCTCTAACTTCAGATTGAATTTCCCATCGTCAGAGCTCCCCAGAGTGGCCAAGTCCTCCACCAATGAGAAAATGGGCCACTCTGCAGATGGACTGGCCACTGCCTTTGCTGTTTCCCAAATGGAACAGGATGAGTACACCCTGTGCTTACACAGCTTGGCCAAGAAAGCACAGGACTCCTGTCTGATGTTCTACCCTTCAAAGTACCAGGAAAAGATACAGTTCACAAACATGATGGCATTTCTCCTTCCTCTCCTGAGCAGATGGGCACACTCAAAGCTGCATTCATCAAGCCCTATGGCACCCGGACAACTGTAAATTCTTCTTTCCTGACTGATGGTGGATCTGCAATGCTGATTACAGCAAAAGAAAAAGCTCTGGCCAAGCATGATCATCCGAAGGCTTAAGGGAGAGAGTTTTGTGCATGTTTCTCAGGATCCAAAAGATCAACCTTAACTTGGACCCACATATCCAAAAGTCCTAGAAAGGGTAGTATTAACAATGAATGATATTGATGCTTCGGAGTCTCAGGAGCTCTTCTCAAGTCAGATGGTGGCTAATTTTAAAGCCGTGGATTCTGACTGGGTTGCACAAAACTCCCCGGAAAGAAAAACCAAGGTTAGGTCACATCCTTTGGAGAAGTTTAACAACTGGGGTGGATGGCTGTCCCTGGGACACCAATTTGGAGCTAATGGCTGCCAGTTGGTCAAGGTGGCTGCCAAGAGATCATACAAGGCTTAGTGGCTACCTGTTCAGATGGAGGGCAGGGCGATGCTCTATCAGTGCAAGCTTATCCAAAATAAGAGAAAATAAGGTGACATGGGGGCTGCCTGGGTGGCTCAGATGGTTGGGCATCTGCCTTCGGCTCGGGTCATGATCCCAGGGTCCTGGGATGGAGCCCCACATTGGGCTCCTGGCTCAGCGGGGAGTCTGCTTCTCCCTCCCCCTCTGCCTCTCCCCCTGCTCATGCTCTCTCTCTCTCTCTCTCTCTCTGTATCTCTGTGTCTCAAATGAATAAATAAAATCTTTAAAAAAAAAAAAAAGGTGACATGGAACACTCACATTAGGCAGTGCTAAATGAAATCTGGATCTCCCAGCTCCTCTTAGGAAAACACAATTTGTGGCCTTCTGTGAAATACTTTGGAATTAAGCCTTGCTAGTGTTCTGAGCTTTCCAGTAATCACAGCTTACCATTACTGCTCTTGGAGGAATTTCTTAGTGAACAGAATTTCACACACTGATACGTTTAAGCAACTGTTTTTGGTCTCTATTTTCATTAAAGACTGAGTGGTTGCACTTTGGGAAAGAGGTTAGCTGAGATTTGGAATCGTCTTTGTAACATTTCCAAATTTTACCCCTTCCTATTTGTGACCTAAAGGTAAGTGTTTTCTATAACATACAAACCAATGTGCCTAAAGAAGCTTACTAGTGAAATGATAATTCAGTTTAAATGTCACTGAAAACTTATAGCAAATGTTTAGATACATTTAACCTTAATGAGGTGAAAAATTATTAAAGAAAAAACAGAAATAAATTTTATAGTATATTTCATTTTTTTTCTTATTAAAAAGAGAGTTGGGGGGGGGTCTCAGCTAACTTCCCCAAGTCTGTGATGGGGATTTGTGAGTAACTAATATTTATTGAGTAGGTGCTGTGATTTTTTTTTTTTTAACATTTCTTGCATATTTCATCTTCACAGAAACACACTGAAGTAACATGGAATTTGTAGAGAAAAAAAGTGAGATGTGAATTATCTTTGCAGGAGGACACATAGCCAATATTGGAATTGGTGTCTGAACCCAAAGCCGAGGGTCTTAGACCATATCCTACTCTCTCATGTCACTGGGGATCTTCCTCCATATTTTCCAGGAGGTGGCTGCCCAGACTCATTTGAATGTATATTTTGACTGGAAACCTGGACTGGTCTCCTAAGCCTTTCCACCAACCTACTGCTCATGCAGATTGATTAGATAAGAGGTAACAGCCAATATGGATGGAGGAGGTCACTGAGACAAGTGGATGAGTTAAACCACAGCCAGCTCCCAAATAGGACACTGGACCTTGTCTCTACATTTGGATTTGTGATTCTCCTCAGCGATCTGACTGCCTTCTCTCTGGGGTAGAGCTTTGTAGTGGGGATTTTCAAACAATCCAGAGCTAACTGGGATGTCCTGCCAGATTTGGGGATGACCCGCTGCATTCACATCGTTTTACTAGTGTGTCCCTGCTCAGGTACTCCACCAGCACTGAACAGTGATGTAAAAACGTGTGGAGACCTTGAGTGAGTCACACACAGTGCAAGAACCAGAATCATAACCTCGTGAGGTTCAGAAAAGCGGAGAGAGATTTTTGGAGGAAACAAAGGAGCCCCAGACATGGACTGGCTCCTGGGCTTTGGCCAAACCCCCCGATAATGGCAAGTAGTGATCCTGCCTGCCCCCCACCCCCTGCCATGCTCTCCCAGGACTTATCAGCAGAATCATGTGATAAAGCATTCTGTAAATGGATCATGGAAAACCCCGTAAATCTAATCACTCCATACACATTGTTACACCGTGTACCTTTTTGTTGTTAACAATCCAGACCCTCCTCATAGGCACATATTTTGGACCTTTGTGACTTTAGAGGTCAATTCCTATTCATTATTACCAAATAATTATTTATTGTTTAATTTTATCATACATGTTTATGTCACATTAATAAAATATGTGTGTGTGGGTGTGTGTATATTCTGGACATTGTCCCCTATTTTGGTCATATTTATCTTAAAAGAATCCCTTTAAATAAAATTGTTTGCTTCCCATAGGTTTCAAAGGACTTTCAAGCCTTGATTTATCGACAATTATCTGTGTAGGACTAAATAGGTGTCCTTTATTGAAATGCCAGACTTAAGCCCTTTAAACTTTGAATTTTCCAGCTCTGTAGAGTTGGTTCTCATGCATTAGAGTGAGGATATGCTCTCTCTTTAGGGTCATCAGCTTAAAGATGAGCAAAGGGTGTTTGGCTAAATTAGGTGTAGAAGGAGACATTAGCATGTGGGCTTAATTCCAGGCAGGCAGTCAGGTGAACTCTTGTGAAGGCAGAGCTCCAAATGTTGGTTTTCAGGTGGAACCCATGTAGAGAGGGTGTGCTGCAGGGGAGGGCAGAGGGGAGAATGCTGAGGGTGGGGTTATTCTGAGGGCGTGGCTAGGCTCGGGGCATGGCTATGGAGCTGTGTGTGCTGCAAACTTCTCCTATAGCATGGAGACTGACTCTGAGGATGCCCGGCTGGCTGACACAGGGGGAAATCACATGCACCAAGGACAGGCAGTATGCGAGATCAAGTGACAGGAGCCCGAGCCTTGTCAGCCTTATGACTAAGTGATGCGGAAGCCACAGGGAATCCCCTGTAGGTATAGAGAGGATTCAGGAAGGGAAGCCAAGTGGCAAGATCCCAGCCCGCAGTATAGACACAAACTTTACGTGGGCACAGAACATTTTTCTCCAGGTGATTCCATATGAAGCTGTTAAAGCTGACCTGGACATACAGAAGACTGGATATAAACATGACAGTGAACAGATGTGTGTGAAGTTGTCATAAGTCTTTGGCTGAGGGGAATATCTACAACATGCCTGATGCTGATGCAGCAGGCTGACTTCACCACCTTGCATCTGATGTCATAACATCAGATGCAACAGTGCTGGGCTCTTCAGAATCAACATCTGTTGCCTTTCCCCCATCAGGACAACCACGTGTTCCAAAAAATAGATTTGTGCAGAACGTGTGTTTGCTGCCAACTCACCCAGACATGCCCCTAAAAGAAATACTGGAAGACTTCACAGGATTCAGGAGCATCTCAGGTATCTGCAGGTCACTCTATATTTTAATTCCTCTTTCGTGAAGAGTTGAGTAATAAGTCAAAATGCGTATCTTCCCCAAAGGACAGATGCTTGTGTATGTGCCAAAAGCAATATGAAGAACCTCTGTGGTTGTGATTAAAAAAAAAACAAAAAACAAGTATCTGGCTCTATGAGAGTTATTTCTACTAATATTTTTTAAATGTATGGGGAAATGTTGCTACACTCTAAGTGATTTAAACCATCCTCAAGTTAAGGTTTGACTTAATGCATTCCTCTGGCCATCTCTGTACGCATTAATCATCACAGCCGCTAGGCTTCGGGCTATCAGCGGGACCGAGTGAGCACCAGAAATTAAGTAGGTGTTTGTTCAAAACATGAAATCATAAGATTTAAGTTAAATTGAGAGCACAGCAAGGAAATGGTTTCCTGACTGTGACAGAAATGAACACCTCACACCATCATCTGCTAATAATGTAGCACAGTAAAATGTTATTATAACGAAGCGTCCCTTTGATGAGCCACCTGTTGAAGTTTTCAGAAAAGAAACAGACAAAATCACATGAAGTTATTTTTTCCTGCATATCCCCCGTAGGCGTAATAAAAATCTCAAAAATAGTTTGAAATACCACCACTATGAAAGATGATAACAGTAGCAGCAGGAAAAAAAAAAAAACCTGTATTCTAAAAATTTATCTCAACTTTTATTAGCACTTAGGGAAGGAAAGGAAGAAAAAAAAAATGAGGTGAATTTCTCAAATGCATCTCTTTTAATCTGCAAATACTCATTTCTTTCAATGTTGGCATCTATATTCTAAAATTTAGACCAGTAACGACAGTACCTACGCGACATACAAATTAGCTAAATATAGTATATATGATTGAAAGGATTTTTCCTTTTTTTTTTACTTGCCTTTAAAAATCTTTTAGATAAAAATGCTGGCTTTTAAAAATCCTTTGTCCTCAAAACAGAGTCTAGAATGTTATAATCACATATAAGACAATGAGAGGAACATTTCATGGATCCCCCCACCCCCCCGGGCATCTTTAGACCTTTTCACAATCAAATGTCTTCTAAGGATCTTGATAAAAGATTTGAGCCATTCACCTGACTGCTCACGCCTCGGTCATTATTAAATAATGCTCATGATCTGACACAGTATCACACTTGAAACACCAAGTTCTTCTTTGAGACATCTGACCTCCTGAATTGCCACAATGGGATATGGTTGGGGGACCGCCAGCCTCAAGTTTCAGAACTCCTTACTTTGAGGTTTCTAGGGAAGAACACGGCCCAACGTGCCATGTGTGCATTTCAAAGAAACAAAGCAATTTAACCACGCAAACGCTAAGCTCACGGTTAGCCATTCCAGTTCAACCAGGATTTCAGTAGGTTTATGATGCCCCTTAACCCACTCTTAGAAGAGCTACAGAAAATAAGGAAACTCGCTGGCAATCTAATCAGTGAAAAGGCTGAATTTAATCTGATACATTTCATGAGGATAATGGTTACTTTTCCAAAATCATGCAAATGCAAGCCTCCCCAATAATGAGAACTTTTCTTTCATACTTTAAGATGAATTGTCTATGTAAAAACAAAAACAACAGAATAAAGTGAAAACAAACACAAAGACAGAAAGGAACACTCTTTATAGGGAGTGTACATATATTTTATGTAAACTACTATGAATGCATATGGCTGTCAATTTAAGAAGGGTGCATGTGAATTTTCCATACCCTCAGTTCCAATGGATAAGTTTCTATTAAATCGTCTACATTTACTCTATGCAAGCAGGTACAGCATAAGGTGAATGGTTCCGAAGCTCATCCCTGAGTCCAGAGAGTGAAATGGACCTGTAAACATGTTTTCATTCCTGATGCAACAATGAGTTGGCTTAATTGAACTGATCAAATAACCAAATCCACTGTTATTTAAAATATTATGCAAAAAGTATGATGTAAAAAGTAAGTTCTACATATTATGCAAAAAGTAAGCTCTACAGCTCTTTACAATCTTTTTACATGCTTAGATTTAAATATCATATCATTTTAGGACTTTGACCCTCTCAATTCTTCACTGAAGTTGCTGGAGTTAATGGAGAAAGAGAGAGGAGAGAAAGAGAAAAAAGAAAACAAAATGAAATAGAAGTCTAAACTGAAATAGGTATAACAAACATTACACCAAAGGAACTTTAAACTATTGGGGTAGGTAGAATTCAGTATCATGTAAATATACACGTGTATATAAAAACATACCATATATACATATATGAACATGATGTGTATTATCATGTATATAATATACATGATCTATATGCACACATGTCATATACATATACATTATATACATACGTGTCATATATAAATATGATATACATCAGTGGTTCCATTGTGTATGGAGCACTATTTCACTACTTGATTACTTAAGAGGGAACATAAACTAAAGAAAACAATTCTGAGTTTATCAATTTAATGAGTCTCCTTTTAACTACATCCCACATTTATGACAACTGAGTCGACATCGTTATAATTCACGCCTAGAACTAGTGTTGTAACCACCTGGAAAAGTGGGCCGGCACAAAGATGAACAGATGACACAAGATCCTGTTTATTCACCTCCCTGAAGTGCAAAATTCCTCCCTGAAGCCCCCTTAGTGTCCTTCCCATCCCACTGATGCCTGAATATTGGCAGAAGAAAATTCAGACGTGAACTCATAACTATGACTAGGAGATGAAGTGACATAGCTGTGGTATGACTTTGCCAAATGGCTATTGGTTATTCATGGAGAAGTTCTTGGATTGTAATTCTCCCCTAAGACTGGCTGAAAGCAAAAGGGTCACCCATATTAATAACAAAACCCAATAGCTCCTTATTGACATCTCATTTATTGAGAGAGGCGAATGGAAGCACCAAGGGGAAAAATTCTCAAAATTTGTCTCATCATTCAAGGAGAGAACAAAATTCTCATTAACTGCATTATTACACGTGCAGGATCTATTCGTATTGACTCTGCAATGAATGCGTCCTGAAATAGGGATCTTTAAACACAGAATAATAATTATTCTGTGATAGGAATCTTAAATTCCTTTGTGTGCAAGAATGTCTAAAGAATGTCATCACAAACTATGTGACCGAGAATGAGAATATCCAGGCACAATGAAGTCGAGGAAAAATCACCTTCCCAAAGGTGAGTCATTCGTACCTTATTTCACGTTTCCGAGAGGCAAATTATAAGGTTTTATTACCTTTTCTAAATACAATCATATTACTGAGATGAAGTTAAAAGAATTTCAAATTTCTATCTTAGTATTTTTTTTAATAGACACAATCAAAAGTGCCTAAAGTCAAATCCTTTGTGGATGCATTCTTTTGATGACTTGATTACAAGACCAAAGACCTGTAATATGATTTATTTTTTATTTTTTAAAGATACTATATATTTAAGAGAGAGAGACAGAGAGAGCGACAGAGACATGAGCAGTGGAGAGGGGAGGGGAAGGAAGGAGAGGGGGAAGGGGAGGTGAGGGAGAAGCAGGCTCCCCCTTGAGCAGGACCCTGGGATCATGACTGGAGCCTAAGTCTGACGCTTAACTGACTGAGCCACCCAGGTGCCCCCTGTAATATGATTTAAAAACATATTCTTTGCAGTAGAAAATATTAGAGATAAAAAGATTAGTTTTGAAAAATTTTATGGCAGTATTTATGATAATTTGCATAAAATGAATGCCTTCAGTCTTTGTATTTGAGAAAGCACATTTGGTTCTAAATAGCCCTAAGTTATGTTCCTGTTACATATGGAAAAGACCGAAAAGGAAGCGTTATTTTAGGACTAAGTGCCTAAAAGTCAGGGACAGTCCATGTCCAATGGATTTCTGTGTTGCCGTCACAACTTCTGTTCTTCACAAGAAACAAGATGGTAGAAAGGTGGCTGGGGAAAAAAATGAGCTGTGTCTCTATAGATTCTGCATATATATTGGATAAAGTATACAAACGTGAGCTCTGAAACAATAATCTAAACCTGCCCAGCACATTTGTAGTGAACTTCACTCCATAATAAGTATCTGGTAGCTTAAAAATGGAGAATGTTCTAGAATATTTCATACTACTTCAGTGACCACTGTAATTTCTCCTATTCTTAAATCTTAATGGTTTTTCTTAACTATCTTTCCAAGTCCAAATCGGGACTTTGTCCCTATATTATATGGTGGGAGCCTTAAATTGCATGAGAAATGTTGACGTTAATGATGTTCACATATTAAATTGATCTGTCAGGGCTCAGTGAAACCATGAAATGAGTCCAGTGATTTGGACTCTCTCCATCCCTAGGATATTTTAATGTTCTAAAAGACGCTTAATTCCAACATGTAATAGGTATACTGTATTTTAAACAACTTCCATCTTTCTGCAGCAGGTAAAAGAAAAATAATTTCTGTTTACTAAAAAATCCAGGATGCAGTTTTATATAGAACAAAGCCCCTGTTCAGCTGTATTATAAACTCTACCATCTGAATTATCCCTGCCTTTTGTTATGGACTGCACAGCCTGGTTGCTTGCACAATTAGAAAGTCTCAAAACTTAAAAACTGGAGAGTCTAAAATGCCATGACGACACCCATCTAAAACAGAGGTGTAAATAACCTGTCATTTTAACAAGGCTTAGCCAAGGAACACACTTCATTACTAGGAATCATTTGTGAGAAAGAAAATAAACATTCATATTTTCCTGACTTTTCCTTAGACCCTGACAATGATCCAAATACAGTTTCTTCACATTTATTATGTCTAATATTCTTTTACTCAGTTTGTCAGAGAAAACAATTAGCGACAGAGAAGCAAAAATTACGAAAAAAATTCCGTGAGCTAAAGTATCACTGACATGTTATCAATGAAAGACTAATTTCAACCTATTATGATTTTTTGTTATGACTCACATAATTAAAATTTTAGCATGTGTGACTTTTAAATGTCTAATTCATTACTTGCTCTCTAGTTATAATTATCAATATTAGAAATGTATTAATCAAATTATTACAGATTTTTTAAAACTAAATTGGTAGAATACCTATGTTACAGAGGTAGCTGAGTATTTAAATTTGCCTCTGTCTTCTATTAAAAGCTCTGAATTCGTTGTATGCTTATTTAAAATCATCTAAATGATTGTCACAAACTGTTTAGGTATTTCTAAACCCTCGACACTATTAATCATTCTGAGTTCTAAGAATCATTCTCTAACCAAACACACATTCAGAAAACTTTATCTGAGACTCCATCAGCCAAAGGACTTCTCACAATGACTTAATAATATTACTGTCATCTCTATTATTACTATTACTTGCTACTAGAAGCAACATCAGGAAGTAGCCTGTGGTTCTGATTCCTTAACCATGAGCAAGCACTAGTTACAAGGTTGTTCTACTTCACTTAATTTTGTACTCGTGATTGTGAGAACACATGGAAAACAGAGGCAAGCCTGTACTCAGTGGAAAACACTGATGATATTTTATCCAGGTCTTTGTTCTCAAGAGTATTGGCCCATCCGTGACACTTTGTCAAGTTCACTTGTGCATTTGCCCCCCCACGTAAATAGTTCTATTTCTACGAAAGAAGGCCATAGGCTACTGTACACATACCACCCAGGGAAGTCTATAAACTAGCTTACCCAAACCTAATGGAGTCTGTAGACTAGCTTATCCATACCCAGTTAAGTCTATAGACTAGATTATCCATTCTTAATGGATTCATAGATTAGCTTATCCATAATCCAGTTAAGCCTATAGAATAGCTTACCTAAATCCAATGGATTCTGCAGACTAGTTTACTTATATGGAGTGAAGTCTATAGACTAGCTTACCCATTCTCAATGGACAATGTAGACTACTTTACACATACCCAATGGAGTCTGTAGACCACCTTAATCCATATTCAGTGAAGTCTATAGACTACCTTACCCATACCCAGTGGAGTCTATAGACTAGTTTACTTATACCTAGTTAAGTCTATAGAATAGCTTATCAATACTGATTGGACTCTGTGGACTGGTTTATCCATATCCACTGAAATCTATAGACTACCTCACTCATATCCACTGGAGTCTATAGACTAGTTTACTTAAACCTAGTAAAGCCCATAGACTAGTTTGTTCATACCCAATGGAGTCTGTAGACTAGCTATTGATAACCACTGAAGTCTACAGACTAGCTTACCCATACCCAATAGAGTCTGTCAACTAGCTTACTCAAATCCAGTGAAGTCTGTAGACTAGCTTATTCATACCCAGATTAATATATGAACTAGCAGACTCATAACCAATGGAAACTATAAACTAACTCACCCAAACCCAAATACTTGTCTATCAAATAGTCTTTGCTCTTCGGTATCTAGTTACGTAAGGAAATCTTTCTACATCACACACATTTTTAATAAAGGAAAAAAGGATTTGCATTTCCTCTTAGATTACAATGACACATCTGTAGCTCTAACCCTGTTCTTCTAAAAGTCATTTGGGGGTTTCATGGTGTCTGACACATCTAAATAGAAGCACCTGGGCCCCTCTTGAGGGACCCAGCTGACATCTTTGTGAACGTCTCCATTTTTCAATACACAGTGCATGTTGGCAACAGGCCTCCTTTGATTTACAAAAAACTCTTGTCGGGAATAAAGGTATTGCGCAATATTAGTGACTATTTCACAGTGGTTCCTAATATAATTATAGCCTGCTTTCTCTACATGGTTTCCAGTGTCTTTTTATACTTATTCAACCATCAGACCCAAAAAGAGTATGTTGCTTTCAATGGGTTGCTTTTATTTATTACTGAACAGGCATTAATGGAGTGTCAGGAATAAGCTTTGTACAGACAATAATGAAGTGAGCAAGTGATATATGATCTGTGTCTACCAAGACTTTATTAATATCTAGGAAAACTCTGAATTGATAATAAGAATACTGACATCAGGAATAACAATAATAGTACTTATTGAACATGTCTTAAGAGGTGACAAAATGAAAGGTAATAAAATTATTATTATGAGGAAACACCTATATGATTGGAAAACTCAATATACATCATAATGATATTAATGAATGTTCTTTCAGAAACAGTAGCATATTTAGAATTCTCACACCTAGCATATTTTAATGTCTCTTGTTATCTCTGCCTCCTAGTAACTTATGCTTCTGAGATCTAGATCTGCCCTCTGGAAACCGACAGCCTACAATAATTTCTTCCACCTTGCGACTTTCAATTATTTCAACATCAAGATGCTGCCTTTTCTAAGGATGCCTGGCGGCTCAAGTTGGTTAAGCATCCGACTCTTGATTTCAGCTCAGGTCATGATCTCAGGGTCCTGAGACTGAGCCCTGTGCTGGGCTCTGTGCTCAGTGTGGAGCCTGCTGAGATTCTCTTTATCCCTCTCCCTCTCCCTCTGCTCACGCATGCTCTTTCTCTCTCTCTCCAAAAGAAACTAAAGTTTTAAAAAAAAAAAATGTTGCCTTTTCTAGATTAATGAACTCCACCTGTTCCAATGCTGCCTAATAACACTTCGTCAACACCTCACTTGATGCATGGAAGTATCCCAGATATTCCCCCATTTAATCATGATTGCCTTTAAATTGTGGGGCAAGGAGGACACTGAAAACCCCAAAAGAGGTTGCTAGAACACGAGTAAGTTGGGAGATCTCATATCTATAAGGGCTGATGCCTGGTCATTGACACCCCATGATGCGTATGCTACAATGAACACAACTGTCACCATCTTCTTCCACATACTTTTTCAAAGCACAGACCCAGACTTTCCTTTCAAACTAAAATCTTTCCTTTAGGGTGAGCACAGCAACAGCAATAAAAACAACAAAATAGAGGAGTCAGCTATGGAAGCAATGTAATTTGTGGGAAGGGAAGTGGTCACGTTTCTTTTTCACTCATCCATCTGCAGTGAGCAAACAGCACAGTCTGGAAATAAAACATGGGGTTCCTTACCGAAACACTGGTATGTGGTGTGAGAAATCCCATTAAACCACTGCTATCAACTCATAGTTTTAATGCTTGTATATATTTGTAGAGAAAATCAGTCATCTGGCTGACTGAAGTAAAAAATGGTGAAATTTCAATGTAGTGGGTGAGCACCAATTAGGAAGTGCCAAAATCATGACATGCTGATAGCAAAGACATAATGACTCAAGTAAGTACTTAATTAATACATGGCAAAAAGGAGTTCTTTTCTAGGAAAGAAAAATGTGATGATGAGTTCTCTGGTTGTTAACTTTGAAAGGTGGTGATTTGGGACCTCCCCCTCTGTATTTTTAAGATCTGTTTGTAAATCTGAATTAAAGCAGTAATTTGAAGGGGAATTCCTTCATCATCTGGCAGGCTACCAGTCATTCCTCTGTGTTAAGACTTATGGATCTGCCAGGCACTGATTCATCACTCTGTTATTTCCTATTGTATCTTTAGAAATCAACTTTACAGAGAATCGAAAGGGAAATTCATGTGTTTGGCACGTGCACTGCAAGATTCTTCTCAGTCATTTTGTGGCCTCTGCAAGGAGCAGGTGGTAGAGATGATAAATAGGCTTCTCTTTTCTTAATATGGCTTAGGTCCAGGGTCACAGAAGTGGCTTGCTAGCAATTTCCTTTATCTACTTAAAGGTTTCCTTGTCCTGGGCTGTGTATGGCCAGGTCCAAAACCATGTAAGCACATATGCATATTCAGAGCTGGATCATTGAGCTGATGGGTGGTTGTCAATCACGTAAGACACCCAGGAAGGTCTTCGATGACCCAGAGTATATGAGTCCATGGAAAGATGTAGTTTTTCAAAGAATCCAAGAGATTCACTTCAATTCAGGACATCTACTTCAATCCAGGATACAGAGCCAACTTTAAATCCTGAAAGGGCAATTACCCATGTAGCTTTCCAACAGACTTCTAGCTACAGTCAGACTTTATTGCAGCCAACCCCCTTTTGGATCCATAACCTACAAGGACTCTGGTGTAACTATGAAGTTAAAAGTCAATTCTTACGTAACTAGTTAAAATCGGTATCAGGAAATAAGTATGTTTCTACCATAATGATTCATGGATTGTGTTGATATGAAGTGTTATGAGATCATTTTTAAATATCCCTTCCTTAAATCAGAGCGCCCATAAACTTAAAACCAAAGCAAATTCCAGAGTTGGGCTTTTTTGGGGGGCAGAGACACCAGAAAATATACTTCTATATTTTACTCAAAATACTGTTGATTTTATTTCATCAGCATATTTCCAACCTACTAATATAGGGTCGTCTAATATAATTTTGTTTTTGTTAGACGCTGCTTACAGTTTCCTCTCACCTTTCAGTAGAACAAGGATTCAGAAATGTCAAGCTCTATTACAGCAATTCCAAGGGTACAAACAAGAACTTTGTTATTATTATTTTTTTAAAGATTTTATTTATTTATTTGCGAGAGAGAGAATGAGAGACAGAGAGCACGAGAGGGAGGAGGGTCAGAGGGAGAAGCAGACTCCCCGCTGAGCAGGGAGCCCGATGCGGGACTCAATCCCACGACTCCAGGATCATGACCTGAGCCGAAGGCAGTCGCTTAACTAACTGAGCCACCCAGGCGCCCGAACTTTGTTATTTTAATGGAATGTTGTCTTTGGAATCTCAGAATTCATTGTTTAGTTTCCTCTGTTGGAGACTATGAAGTAACACCTTATTTTCTTTTTTCAGAAAAAAAAAAAACCAACAACAACAAGTTTCTATGAAGTACTTTTGAATTTAGTTTGTGGTTCTCCTTTAAATGTCAAGAAAGATTGGGAGACAATACACCAAAACATTTATGCTCTGAAAAACAGAGATTTCTATTTTTTTCTTCTTTTCACTTGTCTGTACTGTCAGATTTTCTCCTAAAGTATAATTATTTTTATCATTAGAATTGTTCTTTAAAATATACCAAAAGTTGGTGATTTCAAAGTTCTGAAATTCTTCATGTAACTCCAAAAATCACTATTGATTTGGGAGCATCAGCAATGTTACCTGGCATGTTGTAAGTCATATGATAAATCAGCCTAACTGAATATTGCTCTGGATGATCTTTTTCCCCATTGTTTTCACATCCTATTTCTTCTTCTTCTTCTTTTTTTTAAGATTTTACTTATTTATTTGAGAGAGAGAGAGAAAGAGAGAGAGAGAACAAGCAGACGGAGGGGGGAGAGGGAGAGGGAGAAACAGACTCACTGCTGAGCAAACAGCCCGATGCAGGGCTCGACCCCAGAACCCCGGGATCATGACCTGAGCTGAAGGCAGACGCTTAACTGAATGAGTCACCCAGGCACCCCTTCACAACCTGTTTCAAACAAGACACCTCAATCCTTGTTGTGCTTCCTCTAATCCCTTGGGCATGAGTCTGTTAGGATAAAAAAATAAACATCTGCACCATTTTCAAAAAGAGGCAACTCTCTGCATCACAAACATTGTGATTCATGATTTCTCTGCATAGCTTATCAGGATTCTACACTAATTTTATTCTCAAAAAAGTGCTGTTCCCAAATTTTCAGGCTTATATGAGCAGCAAGCAGTCTTAATAATAATGATAATTTATTGAACAGTTAAATATCTTCCAGGTGTTCTGCTAAGCATTCTAAATGTACCTCTGGATTTAATTCTCTAAGCAACACTCTTATGGAAGTAATATTAATAACCCCATATTTTTCTGAAAAAGTGGATATTCAGAGATTTTAAAGATCTTATCTACATTCCTCCAAATGATAAACTATCATGCTGGCATTTGAACCCAGGATCCTTTGCTCCAACGTTAGGCAAGCCCTACTAACATTTGAGACCACAGCCAAAGTCCATTAGATTGCCTTATCCTTCTGGCAACAACGTAAGTGCCAAAAACACGGATTCTATGTTGGTGTCGATTATTCAGCCAATTTTCTGGTGTTATTAAGAGTACTTGAATATTTTTTTTTAAAGACTTTCCTGCTTTATCAGTTGTTTCATCCAGAGGGCGCCAGGATGAACTAATATAAGCATGCCTCAAAAGTGATAACCTGTGAACCCACTTTTCATCTTGGTGAAGCAGCTGTTAATCTCGTGTGGTCTGAAACACAATTGAACTTTGTCCCTCTGATGGGAACATAATGATTACAATTATTAACATGTTAACATAAGATGGGGCAGAGGATGTTCTCTAATTTATAATAACTTAAGTTGATTAATCAGACAGTGGTTGGATTGCTATGGATTGATGTGGATGACCACATGCCAGGGGGAAAGAACACCCACATTCTCTTCTCTATTCTATTCTCATGGGGTGATTTCAATGTGTTGTCAATTGAACAAGGGCAAACGTGAGAAAAAAATCGGGTGTCTAGTAGCACCATAATGTCACACACCAAACATCCCTCACCTCAGTGGCTTAAAGTAAAATGTAGTTATTTCGCTCCTGAGGCTGTGGGTTGGGCACTTAGATTGGGTTCAGATGGGCAGTTCTTGGGCTGTCTGTTGACTTCACTCACAAAAGCCTGCAGTTGCCTGGCTGTCAGCTGAGATAGTGGCCCCAACCAGCTCTATCTAGCTCTGGAGTGTTCTCGGGATGGGGCAGATGAGCAGGAGCAAACAGAAAAGCACAGGCTTTTCCAACCTCTGCTGTCGCACGGTGTTGACACCTACAGGCAAAACCAAGTAACAGAGGTGAACTCATCTCTGTTCAACCCAACAGAGTTGAACCCAATGCTGGCAGAAGCTACAGAGTCCCGTCATGAAGTGTATGCCTACAAGGACGGGGTAAGGAATGAGAGCATGATGCCAATCTCTATACCTCAAGGAACACTGGAATTTGGTGAAAAGTTCTAAGTAGAAAGAAGAGCTCAACAATGGTTTTGTAGACATTACAAAGCTTTGTTTACAGCAGATGGTTTTCACTGTTTCATTGAACAAGTGTTATGTGCTACATGGGGTGCACTTCACATCTAATTCATCCTGGCAGTTGCCTAGTGAGACCATGATTCTTAAAACCGGAAGTACCTACATATGATGAAGTGACGCTTTTACTTTTGAAACAACCAATGGACAACAACCAACAGACCAACGCTTTTAAATTTGAACCAACCAACCAACAACAACAAACACATGGTATTTGCTATGCAAAAAAACTCTCTTCCTGCTTGAAGTCACAAAAATAAGAAGTCTGAAATGAATAAATGCATGCACTGTTGAATAGCTACAATTTCATGAGAGAAATCTCGGTAACAGTTGGGTGTTGGACAACGTCTGGAAGGACGTGACATCCTGAGAGCCATGGAAATAAGGACCTTCTTTCAATTCTAGACCATGAGCTCCATTGTCCTCGAGAACAATCCCATTAAAGGCATCTATGGACACACTGTGTAAAGTTGAATTTAGATCATAACTGCTAACATAAAACAATTGGAATTAGAGACAGGTTGTGAAAAGTGGTTTATGGGCCATGTGAATCTTATATATTCTTTAGATATTCTAGGTTGGGAAATTTGTCAAAGTATGTCTCCAGAAATATTCACTGCATTCACATTTGACTAATTCCCTTTGTCTATTCATTAATTGCCTTTTTTAGTATGAGACAGGAAAAAAAAACTTTGTGTTTTCTTTAACACAGCTGCTATATATAGACTGTTCACAAGACAAATCTCTCTTGAAATTTGGCATCATGAAAACATTTGTTTATCTGACCAATAAGTTTACGATGAAAAAAACGTATAACTTACCTATTCTACAAAGAACAGAGCAAATATTAGGACATAAATGTAATTTCTACATTAGCTGAAGTTTGAATTTAGTGTCACTATCTTTTATCAGCCTTTATATAGATATATTTTGTGATGAATTTTCTGATAATGTTTGGTAGAGGATACTGTCTCAGTTACCTATTGCTGCATTAGTGACATACTCAAGATTTCATGGCTTAAAACAGCAATTATCTATTTTCTCACATTACGGTGGGTTGTTAATTTGGGACAGGGCTCAGCTGAGATGGCTCATGTTGATTGCTTGTGGTTATCTCTGGGATCAGTCAACTTTCTGGGGCCTCAGCTGGGACAGCAAAGTTGCCGCAGCCTCTGCCTATCTGATCTCACTTCCGGGAGGCTAGCACGGGCTTGTTCACAGCAACAGTGTTCAAAGAGAGCAGAAGTGCAAGCCTGTTGGAATTCTAGGCTTGAAACATTAATCACTCTGTTGCATTCTATTGGTGACAGCAAACCATGAAGCCAGTCCTAATTCATGGGGTTGGGAAAAGGACTCTATCATTTGAGGAGGAGAACTGTACAAAATCCATGACCACCTTTAATCTACCCCAGCTATGGATAGTGTAAAGTCTAAGTGATTCACCCCTATGTGCAATCATTACTGCAAACCAATAAATTTTTGTCACTGTAATGAAATCATAGATTTCCACTTAAGGAAATGAAAATCCAAACTCGGTAGCACTTCAAATATAAATAAAAGTAATTCATGTACATTTCAAATGAATACAGGATTCATCAATTAAGGAAACATCAGAGATTTCACAGTATAAATGAATTAGAACATCAGTGAAACAGAATTTAATTGCAATATATTGACAAAGAGTATGACAGCCTCTCAAAATACTTAAAACGGCGAATTGAATCACAGCCTTCCTATGATGGAAAACAAGATAATACCTTGTTTTCCCTTATACATTATCTTTCCATTAATGCCAGACAGATTTTTAAATAAATAATAAGGGGATATATGTGTGTAGACGTGCATGTGAGTCTATTCCTAAGTGATTTACAAGATGGAACATAGCATTATATAAGAAAATATTCAAATTCAAACAATTCACTACTTCAAAACCATCATTTCTTTTTTTATTTTTTCACAGTAGCTATCTGCCTAGAAATAGTCAAGTCTAGATGTAAATTGACCAAAATTGAAAATTAATAAATTTAGTCATTGGAATTTAAAGAGAAGAGAAAGAGACATTGATAGGATTGTTTCTTACTAAGTATGCATTTCCAGAATTTTCTGAATTTGAGTACTGCCAGATAAATAGTAACTTGCCTCCTTACCTAACCTGAGTTTGTTCACAATCATCTCAAAGATAAATAAGGTGATTATCCCAAAGGCAGCATTTGAAAGCAGGTATTTCTGTCTCCATCCCTCTTTACGCTTACCCCTCATTCTACACTCGTATGGATATAATTATAGCCTTTCATCTGAACTGATTCCCAGCACAAGTAGTGCAAAGGTATTAGAGCTATCTTGATAGGAGGGTCTTTTTGCAAAGAGGAGCAAACAAAATGGCATTTTCAATTGGATTTGATGGAAGACGGAGTTCAGCTGTGAGTGTTCAGTTCAAGTACTTGGATCTTACAGTGAGAACCAAGAGATGGGAAGGGACTGTTCTACTAGGGTAATTACAGGGCCACCACCATAAAGCAATCTTCGTAATCTCACTATGATTTCCTGTCTCCTTTTTGAGCTGACACACCGAAGAGTAGCTATTACGGAGTCCACCTCCTCTGTCCATTTACAAGAGGTGTGTTATTTCACAATGAACTTGGGGCCGCCATTACTGACATAAAAGTAGATCATGAACTGTGACAGCTGATAGTCAGAATGTAATCCCTGTAGAGGTTTACGAGGAAATACAGCACTTTCCTGAGGATCAACAGCATGCTTTTCCTCCCATAGGACTGAGAAAGAAACATATTCTGTGGGAAACTTCTCATCATGGTAGTATGGGTCCCCATTTGAGAAATATTTATGAGTCAGCCATTCTGTTAGGGACCAAGGGGGTGGCACAGTTGTGAAGCACACCCTGTCCCAGTAGTCCAGGGCAATAGCTACTCTAGGCGACTAATCTATTGCCCCAGGTCCAAGGTGAATATTAACTTACACATTTCTACTGTTGACAATCAAATTGCTTGGTATTACTCAACAATGATGCTCCAAGGCTCAGTAGTGGTGGTCCCCAGATGAATATATCCACATTTACCCTCATGAGGAATGCACCGGCCTCATGAATGGAAGACTGCATGTGCTCCAGCTGTTACCACCTCAGATCTAGTGTGACCTTCATTCGTGGGAAAAGCGTCTTCCCCCTCTGAGCACTCATCATGGGTGAAAACACTGCTTTGTGCAAATGAGCAATGTTGTCTGTGATGGTCTAGTGATGGAAATCGCTCAGTCATGTATCCAGGATATTAGGCTTCCCTAACAAACTAATCCAGAGTAGTATTTTACAAATGTGAATTAGAAGCCTTAGAGGATCCTCAAATCAACTGAGTGGATTGCACCCAGGCATCTGATAACTGAGGGGCTAGGTCAGGCCTTCAGAGTGCAGTTTGCAGCCACGTCCTCTAGATCAGTGACTATCACACTTTGCAAAACATCCTTAGAGCCCACAAGTATGGGGGAAAGGAGGTGAGGGAGAAGGACAGGAATAGTCCTTTACTACTCATCTCCAGCACAGCTTCCCCGATTTTGTCCATTTGGCTTTAGTACTCGATGAGCAAACCAGCTGATATGCCCATTTGCCTAAACTCATTGCGGTTTAAACATGGCATCATTCTCTGTTTATAAAACTGCCACATTAGAAGTTGTGTTAGGTGGCTCATAAAAAAGGTACCATAGACTGGACAGCTTAAACAGCAGAAATGTGTCCTCACATCCTGGAGGCTAAATGTCTGGGATCTGGGCATGGCCAGGGCTGGTTCCTCCTGAGGCCTCTCTCCTTGGTCTGTAGATGGCCATCTTCTTCCTGTCTCCTTACATGCTCTGCCCTCTGTGCGTGTCTGTGTCCTCAACTCTCTTTATAAAGACACAGTCATACTGGAATAAGGCTTACACTAATGATCTCATTCTACATTAATCACCTCTTTAAAAACCCTGTCCCTAAATACAGCCTCATTCTCAAATACTAGGAATGAATCAGGGTACACCATATGGACCTGGTGGGACATGACTGAGCCCACCAGAGAAGTTTATTCTTATAACATCACCTCAGTCTAATTCCCTACCTTTATCACTTTCATTGGCTGGAACAGTCTTATTATCCACTACGCACACAAAGAACATGTTTATGTTGGGTAACTTCCAAGTACAATACAAGTTCTTCTGACATTGAGTCAGGGAGGAAGGAGAGGAGCCCTCAGACGTGCCTTCACTGGATGGCCATGATGATGCTGTAGTCTGCTTCTCTTACCCTTGACAGGCCATATATAATTATTCTAGTTGTGAGGATGGAGGATGGAGTCACCATCAAGCGCCAAATCAAGCAGATCTCTACAGAGCATCATGGAATCATACTTTCTGGTTGTTCCCCAGCGGCTAGCATCAGAGCACATGGTTTGAGGGGGTTTTTTATTGCTCAGTGCCTAGACATGGAGGCCTCCAGTGCCAATCACTCTCATTAAATCCCTGTGCTTGGGACCTGTAGCATATGCAGAATCCATAATCTCTCCTACTCTGGACCAAAGAACTCCCTGAAGGGCAGACAGGGGTTTAAAGTGTTGCACAAAAATCCCCTATTACATTTCACAGCAAGTTCAAAATCTAAAGATAATCTAGCTAGTATTTGTAAAGTTTTGTTTTTATGGGAATAAGTCAGATATTTGCATGTATAGATAACTGAATCTCATAACTGAAACTTAAGTTTTTATTTAAATCTATTTGTGTTTTTAAAATCTTAATTCCTTTATGGCATTATCTAGAGCAGTTTCTTTCAATTTTGCATTTGAAAAATGACCCTAATTTCAGCCACGTTCCCTTTCACAAAACTAAAATGGTTGTAAGGATCCAGTAGCACCATTATAGACCATATACTCTACTTTCAGCATTGTGGGTTTCATCTTAGAACCTCTGGAGCTACCCAACTGGAAACATATCTGGGTAATCAAATTATTTTCCAGAATGCTTTCTTTTCAATTGTCCATAACAAGGCAACATGGGATTATGGAAATGACTTTGGCAGGGGACCTCGGAGCTGGAAGATTTTATTCCAGAGATTTAGCTTCTCTGACCCTCAGTCTCGTCATCTGTACAATGGGGGTAGTGATAACTAATAGCAATTATTGAGAATTTACTACATGCAAGGCACCATGTGAAGATTTTTACCTGCACTTAATTTTCAAAATATTTAATCCTCATTAAATGTGTACTGTCCGAAGCAGATCTAATAATTATCATTATCTTACAGATAAGGAAGCTGGGACACAAGGAGTTTATGCACACACTCAAGCTTGCCCAGCAAGAAAGAGGCAAAACTGAGAACTGTATCTAAGTTTGCCTAGCTCCTCAATTCTGATTTGCAGGATCAGGAGATCCAGATGGTATTTATAAAGTTCTTCACATATGAGAGGAGCAAAAGAAAAGGTGGATGCTATCATTACAAACAAACAGGAAGCTTATGCCAATCCTTTTTCGTAAAACCAGATATACTATGACTAAGGGATTTTCTGGGACTATCAGTCTGGGATTAAGAAAAAGAAATGAACAGAACCTTGCAAAATGCGTCGAGTGAATCCATGTCGAATTTTTGCAAATGCCTGTTATTTTTTGCTAAAAGCTTAAATGACAAGTGCTTAAGAAACTGTTCTAGAATTTGGCCCAAGATTTGATATCTCTATTACTCAGGCACACTTTACTTTGTTGAGAGGAATTCCATTTTAAAAGACAACAGCAATAAGCATTCTTTCTAGAATGTAGATATTCTACCGGAAATGACATGGTTTCCCCAACAAATTGATGGCGTGGAAAAGGGCAAAGGGAGGGCAAATAAAAGGTAAGAAACCAAAAGATATATTTCAGTGATATATCACACCCTATGCTCTCACTTTGGGATACAAATAAAATGAAGAAAGAATCCTACCCTACATAATTCTTTTATTCCTCAGTAAAATCATTCCCCTTACAGAAAATCAGAATTTCATCCTGAAAGCTTTCCAAACACATTTCAGCTATCCATCTTCCCTTACACTACCTACCTTGAGTCAAGGGGAAAGTACACTGCCTGTAAAATCCAGTCCTTTTTTTTTTTTTATGGCATAACCAGAACCTAATCAGGAGACGTCATGACAAGTTCAAAATGAAGTCATTCAGTAAAACAGCTGACCTGCACTCTTCAAAAGTGCCAATGTCGTGACATAACAGGAAAAATTCAGGAGTTATTCTAGATTAAAAAAAAAAAAAACAACTAAAGAAACAGAGCCACTAAGGGATAATATCAGACATTATTCTTATAACTGGCAGCATCTGAATAGGTCTCTAGATAGAGAATAGTACTGGATCAGTGTTAAGTTCCTGATTTTCATCATTGCATTGCAGTGTTAAGTTTCTGATTTTCATCATATGCATTACATACGGTTATGTAAGAGAATGCCTTATTTTACTATTTATTATTCCTTTGGTCTTTATCTGTGCAAAGTCTTGAATTTGTTGCAGGGAAGCATAGTCAAATACTTGAATAAGATTCACGTTTCTATATTATGAAAATTATATCCCTTCCAATCTTGCTGTCTTGCATGCTTACCCAAAATCCTACAGTCAGAATTTTCATATATGCTCATTGATTTTCATTCAAGTAAATATTTTTAAAAATGAACCACAGTTCATGAAGCAACTCCCAGCATAGCAGCCTATTTTATTTTAAAGACAATCTAGTAGCAATCTCAGAACACAGTGATATGTTAATAGGGTAAACGAGGAACTGCCATTTTTCAGAAGTGGGCAAAACCATCTTCTGTGACGTGGCAACAGAGGGAAGGTTACCAGAATGACCTCATCAAGCAGTGTTTCTCAAAGTGTGGGTTTCAGACCATGCACATTATCATTCCCTGGGTACTGATTATACAGGCAGATTCCTGGGACCCATTCCAGACCTATTGAATCAGAGAGTCTCTAAGGATTTGCCTGGGAAATAAACACTTTAAATACACAGCCCAGGTGCTTCTGATCCTTCAGTATTGAACAAATACTTATTAGTATCCTGTGTACCAGATGCAATTCAAGGTCCTGATTTAAAAGTATATTCAACAGCAAATAGGATGCAAAATGGTAGAGACCCTTTGAAAGAATTGGGCTGTTTCTTCCAAAACTAAAGCATACTCCTACCACAACACACGAATCACACTCCTTGGTACTTACCCAAAGGAAATGAAAACTTAAATCCACACAAAAGCCTGCAGATGGATGTATATAGCAGCTTTATTCATCATTGCTGAAATTTGGAAGGTACCAAGATATCCTTCAGTAGGTGAGTGGCTAAATAAGCTGCACTAAATCCAGACAATGGGATATTTTCAGCACTAAAAGGAAACAAGCCACCAAACCATGAAAACACATGGAGGAACTTTAAATGCATATGATTAAGTAAAAGAAACCCATCTATAAAGGTGACACACTGCCTGATTCCAATTATAGGACATTCTGGAAAAAGTAAACCTATGGAGACTGTATAAAGATCAGTGGCTGTCAGGAGGTTGGGGGGCAAGAGAGAGAAAAATAGTTGGTGCATGAGAATTTTTAGGGCAGTGAAATTATTCTGTATGATACTGTAATGGTGGATACATGTCATTAGACATTTGTCCAAATTCACAGAATACACAATGTCATGAATGAACCCTAATCAAGTGATAATGAAAAGGAGAGTGCATCCTTTAAGGCAGTTACCAAATTAAAAAAGCAAAAAGCCAACTGCCTCTGGACTCATGGAGCTTTAAGTGGCACTAAAGCTTGAGAACAAATGTCCCAAGTAATGCGTGGAAACTCAACTGGTCACAATTTAATGATGGAACAAGAGAAACAACTCCCAGGCAGATGGGAAGCTACTACCTGCAAAACTTAGGGCAATGCCTAAGGTAAGAATCAAGGTTTGCTTTTTCTTTTTTTTTTTTTAAAGATTTTATTTATTCACCTGACAGATAAAGACATAGCCAGAGAGGGAACACAGGCAGGGGGAGTGGGAGAGGGAGAAGCAGGCTTCCCCCCGAGCAAGGAGCCCGATGCGGGGCTCGATCCCAGGACCCTGAGATCATGACCTGAGCCGAAGGCAGACGCTTAACGACTGAGCCACCCAGGCGCCCCAAGGTTTGCTTTTTCAATGATCATTTTATTTTAGAACAAACTCAGATTTACAGGAATGTTGGAAAGACACTGCAGAAAATTCTAGCACATGCATTTCTCCCATTTCTGTTAACGTCAGCATCTTACATAACTATGATATGCGTATCACAATGAAAAACACTGCCATTGCATATTTGTGGTAACTAAACAGCACACATTAGTTGGATTTCATTTGTGGTACTTCTCTGTTCCAGGATCCTGCACTGCGTTAAGTTTGCATGTCTCCTTAGTTTCCTCTGGTCTCTTATAGTTTGTCAAGTGTCCCTTCTGTTTCATCACCTTGATAGTTTTGAGAAGTACTCTGCAAGTATTTTGTAGTATGTTTCTTATTACGAGATTGCATGATTTTTTTCCCGCATGACTAGACAGGGGTTAAAGACCACAGAGGTGAAGGATCTTTCTGTTCACATCATATCATTGAGTACAAGCCAGCACCCTAACTTCTCACTGGTAATGACCTTGATCTTTACTATGAATTTGACTTGGTCATCTAGTCAAGGTAATGTTTGAGCTGTCATTTTTGATGTCAAGTTGACAAGAAGGATGCTAGGAACTTTTACTTAGGGGAAGAGTCGGCTTGAATTTCCAATGGGACATTCAGATTGAATCAGCTGAAATTCAGTTCTTTCAGAGCAAAGATCTGGGACAGACAGCCCCTTCCACGTAACTCCCCAAGTGCCATGCAGAATATAAAAATGGCATCAGTAAGCTGATCATCACTCCCTGGACAGACCTCATCATCTCCCTTTCACTCCACACTTCTCATGGCACCGTTTTCCTTCACTTTGAGGATAAAGTGACTCATCGCTCAAACAGTGCTCAAGACTGAGAGTTTTCCCTCACAACATCAACACATTTATTCAAACTGAAAAATGGAATCACACTTTTTGATAGAAAACAGGTCCAATTTGGCTTTTTGGTCAGACCGGGAGGACTGGTTTTACAAGTTTCAGTATATAATATACATTTTTTCATCAACAAAAGCTGAATCTGCTGGTCCAATATTTCTATAGAAAGGTTGTAGATCTAGATACACAATAGCTGTATGTAAATATAGCTGATAATAAAATCCCTTGCCAGCACTTAGCACATAAAAATTTTTAGATGCCAACATTAAAAGAGGTGGGAAAATATACTGTTGAAAAATTATTCTTACAAAATGGTACTAGAAGAAAAGTTTTGAAAAAGCATGTTTATGTTCAGTTTACCATTCAGGATTAACAGTGGAACTTGTAAGGCTGTTCTACAGACTAGTAATGGTGTATAAAGACATGAAGATGGGTGGGGGTTGAGGGCTGGGCATAAATTCGAAGAAAATTGGTGTGAATTGAGAGCAAATCACGGGGAGCCATCTGGTAGTAATAACAGCTTACTTTCCTGCATGTAATGAGACCTATTTTTATCATCACTTCAGACAAGTAGTAAGGAAAAGATAATGGAATCTCTATTACAAATTTTTGGGGAATTTACAAGCATAGAAAGTGTCAGGGCAGAAGAAGTCTGCTTGGCTTTATATAGGAACCTGTCTTGAATTTTGACATCCAGATTTTTAGGGCTACATACATTACATTTTACATTTCCACCACCAAAGTGCAGCTATGTATCTCCATATGGAGCACTTGGAACTGAAAATTGGTCTATCGAGATAAGACTGAACAGGAGAAAACAGCAACTCAGTCTTAATTAGGGTTGAAAACAGGACAGTGGAAAAATCCTCCAAGTGAATGCATGGTTAACATAATGCTAGAGAGGCAGATTTGAGTGTGGTTATAGGTAGGGAGCATGTGGAGGTGGTCACCAGGAGGGTTGGGGTCATCGTTTAGTTTTAAGAACAAAATATAAAACATGAAAAAAATAAGCCATGGTAAAGAATGGAAGCTAAAGGATCTAAGCCATAATAACAGGGGACTTGATGGCTGAGTTCCCCGGTGAAAAGTATGGGTAAAAAAGAAAATGCATTCCAAGTTCAAAGCAAGGTGAAATGCATGCAAGATACTTTATGAAGGTAAATTGTCAGTCCACAAGAGGAGGGGCAAAGAATAGAGTATGGGATTGGAGAAAAAGATCACAGAATTAGAGACTGACAAGGAAAGATAGCTGGTGATCTGAAGGCATAATAAACAACTTCAAGAATAAGTAAGCCACACGAGGTCAGCAGAACATCGGGGGCACTCTCAGGGCTATGAAGAAAAGAATGGGTAGTTACTTCCCAAACAAGAAAAGCTAGGGCCTCATACTCTCTCCCATAAAACACCCCTCAAAATTTCCGAAGGATCCCAGAGAAAGAAAACAATGTAAAATGCCAGATGAGAGAACAGAATGAATAAAACCCCAGTAAACAACTATTTTTCAAATGTACAAACATTAACATAAAGTATAATATTTTCATTGAAGCAAAGACTATTTTCATTGAGTTTACCAAAATAAAGTGAATTGATCATTGCCAACCTGAAAAGACAGTTCCTAAATGCACTTTTCCAATTATAAAATATAAAGTAATATAAATAGTATTGATAAAACTTGTTTCATAATTTAAAAATACACCATCCATGATTACAATGCACACACGTTCTGTGTTATAAGATCAAAATAAATTTGCTTTTAGAGTTTATGGTCATGAGTTGAAATTATATCAGTTTCAAGTACAGCTCTTGATTTTAGTGATGTTATGTGAATGAAATAAAGCTCTGGAGATGTCAAATAAAAAAGATATTGACTTATATCCAAGGGGGAGTTATGAATGAATGGAAGGGGCCAGTATTTCCTACCCAAGTAAACAGCTCCTTGTCAAAGAAATGATCATGCACAGAATTAAATTCTTACTGCATTGTGGGGTACTATATGGGTAGGGGGAACAAGGATAGGTATTTCCTGAGAGGTCAAATGTATGTTTCAACATTACACATTTTCGAACAAGTACATATATTATGGGGATAATTATTTCAATATTGATAAATAAGACAAAATTGCATGGATAATCAAGAGCATAACTTTCAAGTCACAGTTTTATCTCTTGTTCATATTTATGCATAAGTAGAACAGAAGAAAATTGTCAGAGAGAAGAAAAGAGGAGGAAAATGATGGAAAAAAAAATCAATCAATAGACGACAACCCATAACTTGTCATTGTATCAGTTGTTGGCCCTCATGGTCCCGTGGTTACTGGCAGGTGCAGCCTCTGCCCAGGATCACAAAAGAGGAATTGTAGCACATGTCATTGGCCTGGGGAAAGATCCAAATTCAAAATTCCAAGTATAGTTTTTACTGAATGCATATTGATTTTTTCAATTCTTCTCTCTTTGTGTTTCTTTCTGTATAGTTTTATTGCTATACATCAACTTCACTAATCTTTTCTTTTGCAGTGTCTAATCTGCTGTTAACATGCACTGGTGTATTATCTCAGACATTGTAGTTTTCATCTCTTGGAATTCAACTTTTTTTTTTCCATTTTGGGTCGTTTTTAATCGTCAATGTAACGAACTTACTTTCTGAACATATGCAATGCAGCTATAATCACTGTTTTAATGTCTTTTTCTCTTGTTTGTTATGGGTTGTCGTCTATTGATTGATTTTTTTTTTCCATCATTTTCCTCCTCTTTTCTTCTCTCTGACAATTTTCTTCTGTTCTACTTATGCATAAATATGAACAAGAGATAAAACTGTGATTTGAAAGCTATGCTCTTGATTATCCATGCAATTTTGTCTTATTTATCAATATTGAAATAATTATCCCCATAATATATGTACTTGTTTGAAAATGTGTAATGCTGAAACATACATTCTGTCCCCAGAGAGTCATTCTGTTTGTCACAATCAGTATAGTATTCAATAAATTCCATGAGATAGTCAACATTTCATTATAAAATAGGCTTTGGGTGAGACGATTTTGACCAACTGTAGACTGATGTAAGTGTTCAGAGCACATGGAAGGTAGGCTGGGCTAAGCTATGGTGATCAGGAGGTTAGATGTATTAAATGCATTTTCGACTTAGAATATTTTCAGTTTATGGTGAGTTTTATCAGGACACAGTCCCATCATAAGTCAAGGAAGACCTGTATTATTTTTTATTTATTTATTTTATAAAGGGAGAGCATGAGTGCATGAACAGGAGGAGCACAGGGAGAGGAAGGGAGAGAATCTCCAGCAGACTCCCTGCAGAGTGGGGAGGCCAATACAGCTCAAAACCATGACCCTGAGATCATGACTCTGGTGGAAATCAAGAGTCAGTTGCTCAACCGAATAAGCCAACCAGACGCCGCAAAGAAGATCTGTATTTGATAAATTATGATTTATGCACAACTTTTAGCTTCCAAAAATATTAAGCCCTCATTGGATTGTCATTATTTTTCTGTTTTTGATTCCTATGGATCTATATGTAATTTATCTCCATAATCGTATTACTGGAGTCAAGAAAGTACCTTGATAAATGATTGGTTTGATCTACCATGAATATATAGACGCTACAGAATTTTCTGAAGTAGCTTTCACAACAAAAAAATGTGACTGTTACACTTTAAGAACATGTTTTTATTACCCTTATAAATGAGTATCTTAAAATGAGTATTGAAATCTAATGTCATATCCATTTATTCTCACAATTCTATCTATTGCTATATTGTGTTCTGGAATTTACTGTCAAAAAAGTCTGATTAGTTTATTCCTCTGTACCATCTTCTATTGATATTTTTACCCTGCCAAAAAGCTTTTATTATTGGATCCTTTTTTTAGTGCACATATTAAAAATGAAAATCACTGGGATACATTGGTACCTTTCATTTTGCCCACCTAACTATAAAAACTAAAGGTCTCCTACTCAGTCACCTTTGGTTCTATTTTCCTTACTGCATCTTTATTTTTTTCCTGTGATGTTGAGTTTCTGGATGCTGTCTATAACACATCTTCCTCTCACCAACTGCACCTCTTTATTTTTTGAAAATCTGAATTATAGGGTAATTTCTAGATTTCACCTTCCAATCCACCTTTTTACACATCTAACATACACTTCCCTGTTCTAATTATAATTTTAAATATTCAGACACCATTTCCATTTAATCTCTCCTGTTCTTGATCTATGGTGGCAGTCTTCCCACAGAGCAGGGAGGGATTGCTATAGACTGAGGTAGCCTCTCTGATGAAGAACAATTTTGTTAGTTTGGTGTTTCTATTGGTAGTTGGAGGGTATGGGGAACATCCTATGTAACTGGCACCACAGCTTTCTAAGGAGCCAGATTGACAATGCCCCATCTCGAAAGCTTTGCCAGCCTCTTAATATAATACACTAGGCATGCACCTTAGAGCAAAAATCATGCCCTGCAGAGTCTGTTGCTTTGTTCCCCTCACAAAATGCCATCAGATGGGCATTTTCCTCACCTGTGTTGTGTATTCTAAGACATAACTGGATTGCAACCAATATCTTTTGTACTAGGCAATAAAAGAGGTGTGTAGGGTAAGGCTTCCCTTCCCAAGTGAACTGCAGTTTGATGGAAATTTCATTCTTCCTTATCCGTTTTTTTCTATGTGTGAGATGGACCAATCGCCACTTTCCAGAAATAGATTACTCTTACATTGGCCATTTTCATTGGATTAGGGAAAGAAAAAGTTAAATTTTGTTGCTCACATTATCATGAGCTGAAAATCTCTCCTTTTGTCATTTTTTTAATCGTGGGCTAATCAGGTCCAGTTCCTTTAATTATCTTCATGTAATTTATCCCTTTAATCTTCTTTAGTAATCTTCCCTAAACCCTCTCAAATGGCATTAATGCTCTTCTATAGAGGGTAGCATAAACTGGACAGAGTTCTATAATTATGAAGGAACATCATTACCCAGGAATGCCATTGTTATTTCCAACCAACATCTCTGTTCTACAACTTGTATTATGTACAGTACAGCACAGAGAATATCCCAGTGACGCTGCTATTGCAGAAGGATAGTGACGTGTCCTCCAAACTCTGTTGGCTTTTACATAGAGGCCCAAAGCCACGACACAACTCCTACAATTAGGTGGAGCCATGTGACATGTGGTGAGGTTCTGGAAAACAGAATGTGGTCAGAAAGGATGAGCAGTATTTCTAGAGGCAGGCTTAGAACATTGGTTTGTAAGTTCCTAGTTTAAAAATGTTTTGTAGAAACTATACTGCCTACTCCTTTAATTAATTACATTCACTACTAAAATATAAGTGATGTTGAAAACGCTGAATTCTGCTATTTACCTCTCAGATCTTGTGTGTCTCTCCAGGTTCTTGTGACCTCAGTGGTCTCTTGGATCATCAACTTCTTGTTCTACTTCAGTCCTAGCAACATCTGAAGAATTCTATGTGAGAATGGAAGCAAGTAGCTATCTCCCAGAGTTTGCCTCTTCGTTGGCTAGATGATAAAGTGAATTCTATACCATGGGGTACATGTTCACCAAGGGAAGACAGAAGACAGAAACTCAGCGGATAAATTCCTCCCCACGTTTTCCCTACAGTGCAATCTTTCCTTGGCTTCTCTGTTCTGCCCACTGTAGACTACGAACCAGGCTGAGCGAGGTCACCTGTTTAAAATTCTCTTATTACCTCTAACAAGATGTAAGATGTCATCTACACAGCATCGTGATTTATTGGGAGCAGATGGCAGTGCATTAACACATCATCCTGCAATGTTGTCATCCTCATTTCCCTCACCTTCCCTGCTCTGGGATGCACCTTCAAAATAAACATCAAAACATCATCCTTTCTCCTGGTTCTGTTTTCCAGTGAAGCCAGGATAAAACACACTATTTTCCAGAGAATTAGTGCTTGTTTGTTTGTTTTTAAAGTAGGGGAAAGGAACAAGGAATTCACACAGAAGTCACATTGAGAATTACTTTCATTTCACCACAGAATTCCTAATAGCTGTGAACCCTAGCACACTGCACTAGCATGATATCCACTGACACACTCATTGCTAATGTAAGCCAGAACTACACAGGAACATCAACAACACTAGGGGTAGGACCATTAAGTATGCATGACAGCAGTATGATCCTTTGAAACACTTCTCCTAATTTAATTCCTGTACCATTAATGTAAGTACTTCTATACTAGATAAAGACAATTCTAGGGATTTCCTAACAAAATACCACTAACTAAATGGTTTACACAACAGAAATCTATTTTCTCATGGACGAGGAAACTAAAAGTCTGAAATGAAGTTGTTGATAGGGTTGTTTTCTCTTGAGGCCTATATCCTCAGCTAAGTAAATGCCATCTTTCCCCTGGGTCTTCATATCATCTTCCCTCTGTGCATTTCTGAGTTGTAACCTCATCTTATAAAAGTGCCAGTCCTATTGGATTAGGGCCTCACCCTACCAAACTCATTTTACTTTAATTACCTCACAGTCATATACCGAGGTTCTGGGGGTTAGGACTTCACCATATGAATTTGGGGGGATACAATTCAGCCTATAACAGTGGCTATGTATATGTAAACTTTGGCCCTAGAGACCACAGAATTGAAGAAACAAGAATAAAAGTGAAGAATGCAATACCCATGTGTGTCAGATAGGAATCATTGGTTGATAAGCCAATAAAATATAACTACTCACAACTACAAAAGAGCAAAAGAAAAGTGATTGGAAAGAATTGGTCATGGTTCATGAAATTCAAGGAATAACCAAAAATTCAGGGCCAAAAAGAAAAATGCATAGGACAGCTCCAGAGAATCTCTGTAGCAAGAGATAATAATTCCTCTTGTATGTCCATACTGCTGCTCAGGTGAATGCCAACCCACTCTCATCCTTTAATCTAAACAGGATTTGGTGTCCTAGGGGAGCATACGACCAGTCTAGCCTCCACCTTTGCTCATTCCTTGATAAGGGATGGGAAGGCCATTTACATTCACAGCCCAAAAAGAACTGCATATGCTCTAGGATATGCAATTCTCCCCTCAAACAGACCCCCAAAAAATTGAAAAAAAGGAAAAAAAGGAGGAAAGAAAGAAAGAAAAGAAAATCATATCTCCCTACGTTGGCTGGCATTGTTCACACCAAGTGGGTAATTGCCAGGATTCGTGTTGTGGACACAATCCAATCTACAAAGCTGGGAGGAACTTACCCCCTTCTGCCATTTCCCCCCTTGCATCTATATTTTATCCTCCATTAGATTTGGCATTACATATCATTATTTCTTTGGCCATAAGCTGTGGGAATGGGAAGGACTCAGCTGATTCAGCAGGAAGTCCAGCCACCCGTGTGAGAGAGATGCCCAAAGGCATGTCCCCTGCCATTAATTTTGTAGTTTTCAATTACTGCTCTTTGCTTTCACAATGCTTAAATTGTGCCATATTTTTGATACAGCTTCTTCAAGAAATCTTTGCTGCTCTTCTTACTGTTATAGCCTGCTAGTGGCTCTTTTAAAGAGCCCTTGTCTTTTAGAGTAGGAAAACAATAGAATTGTGGCTTTCAAAATAAATATTATAAAGAAATCTGCCATCTGGAGGGATAAGGTGGGCTGTCACTTCTTGATTTTGCTTCTTCGGGAGGGAGCATCTAAGTAAGAAGGGATTTTTTTTTTTCCCTCCTATATTAAAACCCATGTATCATATTTCACGTATCAGAGGACATGGTGAATAAATCCCATTTCACGTAATTAGCGTATCAGATCTAACCCAAGAGGTGACCAGGGGTTGTTAAATCTCTGGTGTCCTGGCCTCACCCAATTCTCTTTGACAAACATCACACGTTCCACCTTCCTCCAACCAGAAAGACTTCAGATGTCTATTTGGCAAGAAAATCACACATAACCCCTGTGCAATAAGACGTAGGTCTAGAAGAGGAGTCACCAAAGATTTTCAGTAAAAGGTCAGAAAGTAAATATTTTTGGCTTAGTGTGTAATAGGACCTCTGATATGACTACTGACCCCTGATGCTGTCATGACAAAGCAGCCGTAGATGATTTATAAATGAATTGGAGAGTCTGTATTTCATTAACGTTTTTGTACATACACAAGGAAAGAGCCAGATTTGGCCTGATAGGTTGTGGTTTGATGATCTATGTCCTAGAATTCTGACCATTTATACAACAACAGCAATTTAAAAATAATTACTATATTTTTTAACCTGTTATATATCTATTATGTATCTACACACGTGTGCAAATACACTAGTCTCCATAACAATCTGGTAAGGTCACTGACTCCATTTCCCAAAAGAAGGATTGAGCTCAGTTGACTCATCTGGTTAATATCTCCAACCCTTCCAGGTGAAGCTTCAGATTTAGTAGTTTTGGGTGTATGAATCAGCATGGGCTGGACTGTGCAATGGTAATAAGAAATCTTCAAATCTCAGCAGTTCAACCAACAAACATCTAATTCTTCCCTATGGAAAATTGAGGCAATTCTTCAGGTCCTCCCAGCAGCTGCCTAGACCACCTGCTTGGATCATATGTCACCTCTGTACATTAACACACATGTACGTCATCTGGGAGCTCGTCACAATGAAGTTTATGAAACAAGAGTTTTGGGGTGGCAAGAAAGTGATTCTAAACGGAGAGAGAGAGAGGCATCTGGTCAACATTTTATCAGTTAAGACAAGTCACAGGGCTAGGCATAACTTGACGAGGATAAAGAAGTAGAATTTTCACCTTTGTTAGGGAGTAGAGGAAGCATGTCCATTGCTAATTGTAATACCTCCTCAGTCCAGGCTTGCCTAACTTCAAGGTCTTTACCCTTTTCATTGTATTACACTGCTTATCCTGCTTACTGGTGGAGGTCAGTTCTGATCCCCATTCTGTTAGCATGGAACAATGTCTTTCCTTGAGAGTCAGCTTCCGTAAGACTTTGTCCTTCTCTGCTAACCCCTTGCTATGCAAAGTGTGGTGCCTGGTCCAAGACGTTTAGAACCTCTGGGACCTTTCCAGAAATACAGAATCTTAGGGTCTACTCCAGATCAACTGAATCATTGTTGCATTTTAACAAGACCCCTAGGTGACATGCAAGCACATTAAATAATGAAAACCATGCTATAATTCACCCCAAGGTCAGCAGACTTTCACCTGTGGAGAAACTATCCAGCCCCTGAAAAGTTGTCTAAAATAATCTTGATTGTTCCACTGTTGGCTGAATCCGCCAAGGGCAGATACTTCAAGAACACACCTGAAGAAGCCCAGTGAGCCTACAGAGAAAAGCAGACATCCATCCATCTAAAGGGACCGAGAGCCAACAAGAACAAAATTGGGAAGACGAATCAGAACAGATGCCCCACGATGGAGAACTGCTGGAAGAGAAAAATGGGAAACTCAATAAATATTCAACAAATATTTTAATGGATTTCTACTCAATTATTAGATGCTCCAATTCTAGCAATGTGGTATATATTTTGAAACTCTCTCTTATTATAAAGCATCCAGGAATACTAGATAAAATACTCTAATGCATCCTCTTAAATGCACATGAGTTTACAGAAAAGATTAATTCTGAAAAGCGAAATAAAATAAAATAGAAGAAAAAAATCAAGAAAAGTAAACTAGTGCTAATCCCTGTCCGTGCCATTAGGTTATTTGTGCATCCCAGCAAGGAAGAGCCTTAATTTTAGTGTCCACAAAGGTAATGGAGAAAATGTCTTAGGTCCTGACAAGGATAAGGCCAGAACCCTTGAAGTGCATCCATCTTAGCAAAAAGGTGAACAATGAGTCAAAACAACAAAAAATTGGAATCAAGGGAAAACAGAATGTTTCTGGTTCTGAGATAGGCATTCGTGTATTTGAGGTGGGGGGTGTCATCCCTAAAAATTCCCATAGGTTTCTGGCGTGAATTCACACCAATTGTATGGTTAAAAAACTTCAAGCTCAGAAATATAATTTGATATGAGTTTAGGTTGTTAACGCCTCCAGGACCCCAACAACTGTAAACACAAATCTCCCATAAAGAACCTGACTAAAATCACAGTCCACAAAGACTTATCCTACATAAAGTTCCAGTCAACACAGGTCACAGTCAGAAGCCACAGAATACAAGCAGGAACCAGGAGAATGAGCAGGAGTCCGGAAAATGAACAAATGGCAGAATCAGATCCTTTAGATATTGGAACAACCCAATACAAAATAAAAAATAAACAATATCATTAAACAAAAAGAAATGTTTCTACTCACGAATAAGGAGAAAGTAGTATTAAAATAGAAAAAAAAATCTAAAGGAGTTGAAAGAAGCTCCAAAATTATACAAATACATATATTTGAAACTGAAAGCGATAGCAAAAATACTGTATTGTTTACAACATGCAAGACAAAGATGTAAGAATTTTAACACATTAACTCATGTAATCCTTACAACAGCCTTTTGGGATAGACAGTAATTGCCCTAAAATCACACAGCTAATATACATTAGAACTAGGATAGGAAATCCAGCTGTCTGCACCATAACATGGGGTCTTGCCCTCCTAACTGATGCAAAATACAATCTGTGGACGGCCGCGTCCAAGGAGCAAAGGACACAGACGTAAAAATTAAACTATCAAACTGGAAGAGAGATGCGATAGTATGGAAAGGAATGCAGTCAATGAAATGAGTGTGGCAGAAGTTCAAGACAGCATGGGAAGGTCTACTATACAGGGAATGGAGTTCCCAGAGGAGCGGGCAGAGAATTGGGACTCTCAGGACAAGGACAGGCATTTCCCACAGATGATGAAATGCACCACGGTATACCAGATTCAGTGATGACCAACAAAACTCACACAACAGGAAATAAGACAAGAAATTCACACTTGGAGATAGTAATGAAAATGGCGGATGCCACAAACACCAATGTCCAAGAGGAGATTAAAACAGGCTCTCATACACACACACACTAACCAACGAGGTGTTTACTGCCCACTGACAGCCAACTTCTCAGTAGGATCAAAGGCAGTCAGAGGAGACTGAAAACCATTCCTTACATCACCCAGAAAATAACTACAACCCCTAATTGCACTCCCAACAGAACAATCTTCTCAAAGACAAGGTAGGAATAGACTTTAGATCACAAAAACTGTGACAATTTACCATAAAGAGAGACCCACTAAAGAAATCTCTAAAGGAAGTATTTAGGGAAGAGGGAAAAATGCTCCCAGAAGGAGGATCTCAAGTACAAAAACGACTGGGGGGGGGGCAAGAAAAAAAGGGGGATTTTACAGAACTCAATGAAATCTTTTAAAATTTATCTGAAAGTGTAAAAAGGGCCAAGAACCACCAAAATCCTCCCAGACAAGGGTGGGTATGGACTAGCAGATATGAACTCCTATCTAAAGTAGACAACTTCAGGGGTGCCTGGGTGGCTCAGTCGTTAAGCGTCTGCCTTCGGCTCAGGTCATGATCCCAGGGTCCTGTGATTGAGCCCCGCGTCGGGCTCCCTGCTCCGTGGGAAGCCTGCTTCTCCCTCTCCCGCTCCCCCTGCTTGTGTTCCCTCTCTCGCTGTGTCTCTCTCTGTCAAATAAATAAATAAAAAAATCTTTAAAAAACTAAAATAGACAAGGCAGTATGCAGCATTACTCCTAACAGCACAACATAAAGAAAACAGAAAAAAGCTGAAAGAGATCTGTCTTAGTCTGCGTGGGCTGCTATAGCAAATACAACAGACTGAGCGATTTCAGCAACAAGCATTCATTTATCATAGTTCTGGAGGCTGAAGTCCAGCATCAAGGTGGCAGCAAGGGCAAGTTCTGGTGAGGGACATAGTCTTGGCTGGTAGGTCAATGCCTTCATGCTGCACCGGAACATGATGGAGAAGAGACCAATAGACAGAGAGATTCCCTCTATCTTCCTCTCTTTAGAAGTGTTTTTATCCAACCCCATGGCTTCACTCCAGAAGTTAGGTAGTAGAACCCTAAAACCTCCCAAATTCCCCATTTCCAAACACCACCATCACATTGGGGAGTCACACTTTAGCATATGAACCTTGAGGGGGGCGGGGCACACACCTATTCAATCCACGGCACCAAAAAAAATGACCATTCAAAGAAGACGGCACATAAATAAATTGTAGTTTGACATATTCATGGTATGAAATCATATGTATGGAATAGTTCATTGTAATGATTTTTATTAATTTAATTTTTTTCCTTGTAAAGAAACATCTATTACAGAAAAATTTTTATAGGACTTAATATCCTAACGTAGTGAAATGTACTCATATAAATTCAGACCATTTATCTTTCATTTCAAAGGATAGCCATTAAATAGCATTACTAAGTCCCACACAAATAATGAATAAAAAGAAAGAGACATTGACACATATTGAAACCAACATTTTCATTTGTAAATAACAGAATCTCAATGGATTGAAATAAGTGGTTTTCCAAGGGGTGTGCAATGTACCGTGAAAGCACATGAAACAATCAGAAAGTGCCCCAACAGTATTGATGGCAGCTATAAATCACATTCTGCAATGAAGTGGCATGGATACATTTCTTCTTTCCATCTGTCACCAACAACCCTGTGATGTACAACTATCCTTATAATACCAATGAGGAACACAGCCTCAAGGACAGAGGGGAATGAAAACTCTGAAACCCTCGGATGCAAGTGTGCACCACGGAGGGATGGCCAACGTTAATTTGGCATCACCAAGAATCTGGAAGGTGTATATATTCACAACACAGCAACCCATTCCTAGGCAGTCCCCAGCCCCAACCAGGACTGAGAATGACATTCAACTGCAGGCCTGGCCAACTCCTAAGTCCATGGCATTTTAGGACCTCCTGCTTAATTGCAGATCAGAAGGCCGGGAAATTCCTTCACAAACCATCTTCTTAACATCCCAGCCTTCAGGCCTGGAGACCAAACCCTTCTTATCATTTTACCACATACACTTCATCCCAGCACCAGGACATGGCTTTTCTATCCCCTGCAAGTACTCCTGCTACCCAGCTGGACAGTAGAGTTATTTAATCGACAATCCACCCTTCCCATAAATATTGCAATTTCTGCAAAATGGGAGGTCACTTGGTGTCAGAACTAAATTAAGAGATCTATAAGTGTTACTTCTTGTGTGCAATATTTGACCTGGGTATTCCATGATGCAAATTACTACATAACCCAACTTTGCAATTATTAGCCTTTTGAGACCATCTCAGCAGTGCCTGTGACTGCCAGATTAAAATATTACATCTGACTTGAAATATGTTGCTGATTAAACAGTTGATAGGACACAGTGCCTTAGCTGTCCATTGCTATCCCTAGGTGTGGCAGGAGTTGAAAAGTTCGATGCCTGGGAAGAGGTTACCTCTCTTCTTGGCAGGAAGGCCAACAGTGTAGACGTGTGGTTCACCAAGCAGCTCTTTTAAAAGAATGTTTAGCTTCTCTTTGGTCGGTAACTCCCAGACTTTGGGTCGTCTGACTTCTGCCATCTGATTATGGTGGTGAATTAAACAGTACCATACGTCTACTGTGGCGGTAGATATTGGACAGTAGTCTGTCTTTAGATAGTTTCAAGCACTTGCTCGCTCACACAGAGGTCATCAAAGCTATTGGTATCATCCAGCATGGATGCACCAGCGTGAGACATTTCATGGTGCATTCAGGGGTATGATTTCCGGTCACTCTTACACCTCTTTAGATTTAAATTTGAACTTCTGTTGAACTCTTCCGTGAACCAGAAGATACAATGAAAGCAGGTCCAGACTCAATCCTAAAAGGATGTTGGAAACACATCCATCCTTATGGACAACCTCATGCCAGGCAGTCATCCTACTGCATCAACACTTCAAAGGAAGTTCTGCTTTCCAAGTCCATCTTCCGACTTAAGTTTTCATCAGGGATGTCTTGGTTTTGTGGCAGAATTCACTTCTACCTGGGATGATGATTTCATATTAACTGTATGTCACATTTCACTGGTGTAGATTAGTACCATCGAAACGGCCAAATCAGGAGATAGAAATCCAATGTTAACTCCCTCGGTGACCATTTATACGCAAGGTGAACTCGGACAAGTTACGTATTTTCAGTGGAATGTAGATTCCTCAACCAAGAGACTGACCCATAGGGTTTCTCTAGGATTCAAGGAAGAAATTCCTTATCTCAGATACCATTTCATAGGGTCTGTGTGGGGTTTCAGTGATGGATATATTCCCTCACCTGCAGATTTATACTCTCTAGCACAGAATAGGACAGTGGGCAAGATATTTGCAAGCAGGCTTGTTAGAGAGAAATGGATACATATGCTCACCCATATGCATGGTAAAACACTTTGTAAACTGTAACGTATGATGCCAGTTAGAGGACTTATTATTCAGGCATATAGCCAGGTGCTGTGCTTACTCTGCAGAGGACCCCAGGATCTGCTGTGTGTGGGCCGGAATGTGCACATGGACAGGATATGCATCATTACCACAGGACAATATGTATGTTTCAGATATGTGTAGGTTTATTTAGAGTTTCCCAAAGACCCATTTTAATGATAAGGGGAAATGAGCCAAATAAGGAGTACAATGGGCTCTATGATACGGCCGAGGTTCTTTTGTTTTCTTTCTCGGATGCATAAATGGATGGAGTGTGACGCCCTACTCACTACCTGGGAGACAGTCATGAGGAAAGTCAATGACAGAGCTCTTCAAATGGATTGGGAATATCACTGTAAGGTGAGTACTTTCAAGGTCTTGACTCCTCTTTTCCTCCATCAAATTCCATCTATAGCAGTAAGATAGTCCAGACAATAAGATGTTAGAAGGTCAATTAAAGGTCTTTAAAAATCAAAATGCCATATGTTCATCAGGAAAATATACATTAACAGGCAAACCCACATCTTAGATAATTTCCAAAAAGAAGATGATCCATTATAAGGAATTATTTTAGTGTCTTAGTAAATGAAGATATTCATGGACGAATTATTGATTATAGTAAAAAAAAAAAAAACTGCGATCAAGACACATGCCTGACATTGAATATAGTTTAATATAATGTCAGATTTTAAGCTCCCATTAGACTTAGATATCATTTAACCTAGGAAAAGAGGGAGAGATGGGGAATATATTCTGACACATTTGAATTAACCTGAAAACTTGTTTAATCAACCCAAAACCTGACTGGAAGGTTCAAGCCCTAATTACTGGCTTCACTGGAGGAGAACCAAAGCAAGTTGAGAATATTTTCAGAACATTCCTTGGAAATTCTTAATTGCGGTAGTAGCTGTAAAATACAACTTTAATACTCAGGTGAGTAAAAATTAGCATACTACTGTGAAAATATCTTAGAACAGGATTAGATGTGATAATAATTTATGTTGTTTTCTAAAATACATCTTTGTTACCTTGTATTTCCTTTACATTTAAAAAGAAAACACGTGGTACTTTTCATCGCGTTACGTATTCACTCTGCATTCTCTCAGAATCCTGTACAAACCCCCTATGTAAGCCTCTTTTACATGTGAAACAGATGCAAGTTAGAGCAAAGAAAACATTACAGGGAGCTAGTCCACATGACACGTTAACCTAAGCCAGAGGACCCTCCGTTTCTAACCTGTGACAAATAAGCTGCAAGCAGCAATAAGGGCAACAGAAAGGAAGAGTCCTGTGATGCTCCCACAGACATCCTAAAGCCTTCTGGATCTTCCAGACCTTTCTGAACATTTGGTAGACACGGCTGATCCCACCATCTGATCCCCAAGCCACGTGCCCAATCTCAGGCATTGCCTACATCTCCAGATGAAGCTGACATTTCGGGCCCCAGCGGCATCTCAAGGGGCCAGAGAAGCCATCCGGAAATGCAGAGGGCACGTCTCTATGGGGCACCATGGACTAGTGAGAGACAGGAGATGGGAGGACGTCAGAAGAACCTTCTCCACCTGTTCCCAAGCACAAACATACCATGATGTCCACATGACGTGACCTGCGGGTTCTGGGGCATGCTGGTGTTCAACTCTGTCTCCAGCTCTGTGTCTTGGGGGCACAGAGAAGGCAAGGTGAGAATGCAAAAAATAACCTGCTTCTCGATCTTGCCTGACTCTGTTCCTTCCGGCTGTTCCCTCCATGGCCTGACGGCTGCTTGCAACAAAGCAACACTCCACATGTTGCCTAAGGTTTGCTTTTGGAAGCTCTGGGTTAAGAAACTTGGTTCTTCTGTCTCTCTCTGGTAGACGGCATGCATAAAAGAAGGTCCTACACATCATTTAATGAAAACAACCAATTGCTCCCAAGCATCTCAATAAATTAGTAAATAAGTAAGTAAATAAATAAATGATAAAAAGGAGCTGCCGTAAAAATCCACTGAGAAATGTAGGTGCAAATTAATAGTTCTCTTTATTTTTTAAGATTTTATTTATTTATTTGACAGAGAGAGAGGCAGTGAGAAAGGGAACACAAGCAGGGGGAGTGGGAGAGGGAGAAGCAGGCTTCCCGCTGAGCAGGGAGCCCGATGTGGGGCTCGATCCCAGGACTTTGAGATTATGACCCGAGCCGAAGGCACTCAACCGACTGAGCCACCCAGGCGTCCCCGATAGTTGTTTTTAAAATCTATGAGATGTAACAGCCTCAGCCTTATTACCTAGTGTTTTGGTTTGTTATTCTATATATTTAAAGAAATTGTGTCACTTGGACATATGCACTAAAAGACAAAACCATACAAAGATTATTTGTGAGCCCAATTTATGATTCACTCTATCGTGAAAAAGAATGAGAAGAAAAAAACGTTCAGTTGGCGTATTTGTCGCACTTCTAATAGAACTGAAACAAATTTGCTTTGTTGGTAGCCTCCAAAGGAAAGCGGGTACTGTAGTCCTCAGAATCAGGAATCTTTTTTTTTTTTTTTTTTTTTTTTTTTTAAAGATTTTATTTATTTATATGACAGAGAGAGACAGCGAGAACAGGAACACAAGCAGGGGGAGCAGGAGAGGGAGAAGCAGGCTCCCCGCGGAGCAGGGAGCCTGATGTGGGACTCGATCCCAGGACCCTGGGATCATGACCTGAGCCGAAGGCAGACACTTAACGACTGAGCCACCCAGGCGCCCATCAGGAATCTTAAAATAGGAAAAAACAGGCCATTTCTGCAGAAAGAACATGAGTAATGGGACTAAAATGGCCCTACAGACCTCAATTAGGTGCGCAGAACTGCTATTTTGCTCCAACGGCAATTAAACAATGAAAGTGTTCGCCAAAGGCATACAGGGTATCTTCAAACCTGCAAAACTATTTAAAAAGCAGCACAGGGGACTGAGGGTTCTAGAGGGGAGGGGGGGTGGGAGGATGGGTTAGCCTGGTGATGGGTATTAAAGAGGGCACGTCCTGCATGGAGCACTGGGTACTATGCACGAACAACAAATCATGGATCACTACATCTAAGACTAATGATGTAATGTATGGTGATTAACATAACAATAAAAAAATTTTAAAAAATAGAGGAAAGAAAAAAAAAAAGCACAGGGAAATGGATAGCAGAGCCCCCTTGCTCTCTCCCATAGGACAACTCTAACATGAGATCCCAGCATTTCCGCAGAAGGAGTAGTAAGCTGCAGACTTCCATGGAGCCAGGTGGCTGAGTATCACCTAGTTCACTCTGTGAAATCCAACAGGGTAGCCACAAAGCACAACTCGACTGAGCACTTGAAACGTGCAGCATCTGAACCGAGACGTGCTTCTCGTATAAAATGCACACCAACGTTGAAGACTTGATATAAAAAAATATACATGATACACCTCATTAATAATTATATATTGATTACATGATGAAACAGTATTTTAGATATACTGGGTTAAGATAACTGTATTATTAAACTAAACATTTTCCAGGGGTACTTGGGTGACCCATTTCAGTTAAGCGTCTGCCTTAGGCTCAGGTCATGATTTTGGGACCTGAGATTGAGTCCCAAGTTGGGATCCCTACGCAGCAGGGAAATTGCTACTCTCTCTGCCTCTACCCCTCCTTTCCCTCTCCCCCTCCCCATGCTTATGCTCTCTTTCTCTCTCTCTCAAATAAATGAATAAAAATCTTAAAAAAAAAAAAGTAAACGTTTTCCCTGGGGTTTTTTCTATACTTAAAAAATGCAGGGAGTAGAACATGTTAAATGATAGATCTGACTCTCAGTATTTATCTATAGACTATACAGCTTTACCAATTGCCTTTCCAGCCCTGCTTCATTTTTTCATTCACCTAGCCTTAGATTTCAAACAACCCCCTTCATCTGAACACTAATCAACATGTGTACTTATGGAGAAACCCAAACTAAAGCAAATGATACATACTAATATCTCCCCCTCATAATTGACATAAATTCTGTTTTTACTTTCTGGTCATGCTAAGTAGGTACAGAAAAACTATTCTTCTCAAAATTATTTATATATTTGCATAAAGACATATCATAAAAAAATCAAAAGTAAAACTTTCAATTGGTGTATTTATTGTAAATTCAATAAAATTGCAAAAAAAAAATTGCATTGTGGGAAGGCTTTAAAGACAAGTAAGTGCTACAGTGCCCAGAATCACAATTTTCAGGTAGAAACTAGCAATCTCCCTCTCCAGAAAGAATTGCAGACTTCAGAAAAGCCCTGAAGACTTCAATAACAAACCCCAAAGACCTGTCTGACTCCCATGGTAATTAAGTAATGAAACCTTTTTCTGAAGACAAGTGTGGAATCCTTGTGCGACTCAAAAAGGTACTTCAAAATAAACAGTGTGAAGGCTTCAATGTTATTATTTAGTATTTTGTATTATTTGCAACTTATTTTTAAAGGGACAGTGCCATATATATCCAAAGTACCTTCACATTCACTGTTTTGCAACAGATCTCTAGAATTTTTCACCTTGCAAAACGGAAACTCTATTCCCACTGGACATGTACCCCTCCCTTAGAACCACAACTCGACTTTCTGTTTTTTGAATTGGACTAATCGAGACACTGCATATAGGTGGATTCATGTAGCATTTGTCTCTAGTGACCAGCTTAATTCACTTAGAATAACGACTTCAGGGATCATGCATTTTGAAGCATGAAACAGGATTTTTCTTTTTATTAAGACTGAAGAGTATTCTATTGCGTCTCTAGCCAACACATTTGCTTTATCTATTCATCTATTGATGAGTATTTGGATTTCTTCCACATCTTGGATATTATGAACAATGCTGTAATAAACATGGATGTACAAATATCTCTTTGACATCCTGCTTTCAATTCTTCTAGATATAAATATTTAGAAGTGGATTTCTGGATCAGGTGATATTTCTTTTTTTTTTTTTTTTTAATTTTTGAGGTTTCCCCATACTGTTTTCCACAGCAGCTGCATTACTTTACACACCCACTCAACAGTGCAAAAGGGCTCACATTTCCCAACACCCTCACCAACACTTGAAGAGTTTTTCGGTGAGTTTGTTTAATATTGAACACCCTAATGGACATGCAATGATACTTCATTGTAGCTATGGTTTGCATTTCTCTAATGAATAGTCATGCTGAGCACCCCTTCATATGATTATTGGACACTTGTATATCTTCTTTGCAGAAATGTGTATTCAAGTTTTTGACCATTTTTTTCAATTAGGTTATTGGTGTGGTTTTTCTTTGTTTGTTTGTTTTAAGTACGATCTATGCCCAGTGTGGAGCCCAACAAAAGGCTTGAACTCACAACCCTGAGATCAACCTAGCTGAGGTCGAGTTGGACACTTAACTGACGGAGCCACCCAGGCACCCCTTGGGTTTTATTTTTAATGTAGAGTTGTAGGAGCCCTATATATTCTGCACATTAACCCTTCATCAAGGGGTGCCTGGGTGGCTCAGTCATTAACTGTCTGCCTTCGGCTCAGGTCATGATCCCGGGGTCCTAGGATCGAGCCCCACATCGGGCTCCCTGCTCAGCGGGAAGCCTGCTTCTCCCTGTCCCACTCCCCCTGCTTGTGTTCCCTCTCTCGCTGTGTCTCTCTCTCAAATAAATAAAATCTTAAAAAAAAAAAAAAACCCTTCATCAAATGTATGATTTACAAATCTTTCTCCCATTCTCTAGGTTGCCTTTTCATTTTCTTGAGTGTATCCTTTGATGTGCCAATTACAAGTTTGATGTAGTCCCACTTGTCTGTTTTTACATTTAATTCATGTGCTTCTGATGCCATAGCTAAAAAAAATCATTACCAATTGCAATGTAATGAAGCTTCTCCTCTACATTTCCTTCTAGGAGTTTTATAGTTTTAAGTCTTAGGTTTAAGTTTTTAATCCAGTTTGAGCTAATTTTTGCATATGGTTTAAGAAACAGTTTCAACTACATTCTTTTCCGTGGGAATATCTAGTTTTTGCAGCACAGTTTGTTAAAAAAGAGACTGTCCATTCCCCCATTGTGTGGTCTTAGCACCCTTGTTGAAAATGATTTGACCATATGCACCAGATTATTTCTGGGCTCTCAATTCTGTTCCATTGCTCTATGTCTGTCTTTAAGCCAGGACCACACTGTTTTGATTACAGTAGCTTTGTAATATGTTTTGAAATGAGGAAGTGTGAGGCTTCCAAATTTGTTCTTCATCAAGTACGTTTTCGCTACTTGACTTCTCTTGTGATTCCATATTAATTTTAGGTTTCATTGTCCTACTTCTTTTATTTTCTCTTCTTTCTCCCTCCCTCCCTCCCTTCCTTCCTTCTTTTAAGGGGAGGGGAGAGAGAGATTGAGCATGGGAGTGGTGGGGGTGGGGTGGAGGACAAGGGAGAGAGAGAATCTTAAGTAGGCTCCACACCCAGCACAGAGCTGGATGCAAGATTTGATGTCACAACCCTGAGATCATGACCTGAGCCGAAATCAAAAGTCAGATGCTTAACCAACTGAGCCACCCAGGTGCCCCTGTTTTCCTCTTGTACACTGGAATTGTGATAGGGATTGCACTGAATCCAGAGTGCTTTGTGTAGTATGAACGTTTTAACAATATTGGCTTCTACTCCATGAGAACAGGATAACTTTACATTTATTTGCGTCTTCTTTAATTTCATTCAACAATTTGAAGTTTACAGTTTGAAGTGTACAAGCATTCCATCTCTTTGGTTTATTCCTAAGTATTTTACTCTTTTTCATGCTACTTTTAAATGGGACTATTTTCCTAATTTCCTTTTCAGAGAGTTCATTGTTCGTATACAGAAATCAAGTGATCTTTGTGTCTGGATTTTGCATCCTGCAACTTTGCTGAATCCATTTGTTAGTTCTAACAGCTTTTGCATGGAATTCTTAGGGTTTTCTACATACAAGATCAACACTTGCATTTTTTTACCCTTCACTGTTGCATTAATGCACTTGTCCTTCTGGTGCCTCAAGAGACACGATTTCTGTGATGCAGAGTCCTACAAAGACATTTGCATAATTGATTCATTATTTTTTTTAAAAAATCAAGCAACAGGCTGAATGCAATTAGCACAGTTCCAAGCTGTTGGGATGGCTGAGGCTTCAGAGCCTTTCAGTGGGACATTTCAATCATGAAGTAAAGCAGGGAGAACCACTCCCGCCTGCGTGCCTGGCTGGTTCCCCACCTGTTCGCAATGATGGGCTTTTATTCGCATCTCAGGATCAGAAACCTAAAATGTATTCAGAAAGCACCATGGGGAAAAGGGAAGGCAAAAGCGCTCCAGAATTTTTGGCAGTCTCATCTATTCTACTAGTAACTTGTTAAAATGAGCCAATTTTCTTCCAGGGCTGGCTACTTACAGCTTGGTGTTTCTCTCACAGTCATGGGGTTTTGACCTGAAGCGTGGATGGAATGCATGAACGTGTGTGCACATCATCCAAAAACACCTCCTCCCTTAAACTTAAACTGACGTCAGGACCATGACACTGAAATTCCCAGCGTGAGAAGAAATATTACTCTGAATAATTTAAAGAGTGCTATCATAAACTCACAGGGAATGAAGTTCAGAATTGCCCATCCCTTGGCACTGAACTTAAAAGACATTGCAGAGGGACGAAGAAGTATGGAAATCCAGGCAGGAAAAGACTATGATCACCTAAATCTTGGTAATCTTTTCCAATTGGGATAGAATTTGGAAAGAGTAGGTGAGAAGTGTTGCCAGTTAAGGAGGAGAGGAAAGAAACCTCAAGGATCCCAGTTTGAGGAGGAAACACCTTTCTCTTTTTGTTCGTGAAAGGCAAGACCCAATTCCAACCTCGCGTTGCTGGCTATCACGTGACCAAGGGCCAGCTGAAGGGATGGAAGCCAAAGAGTTGAGCCACGCTATGAAAACCTCCCATGCTCTTTCAACTTCTACCAACTTGAAGCCCCAAGCACAGAGAGCTTGGAACATTCGCGTGGAAGATGGTGCTTCCACAAGAGCCTCTGGGTCCCCAGGCCCCCATGGGGAAAATCCTCCTGCCAATCAGGCGCACATGCTGTGCTCTTTAAAGCATTCAATACATATGTTCACATGTGTTTTGGCAGCTCATGGAGTAACTGTGTAAGCTCCAATAAGATATTCGACACGTCTTATGCCATTTACTCCCAGAAACAATCATATTAGTACAACTGGAAGGAAATAAAAGCATTGAAAATAAAAACGGTTTGTGTGCCATAATCAGGATTACCTGGCATTTAAATACTATATTTCATTGATTCTAAGGAATGCAGTTAAAATTAGCATGTGTCTTAAAATTGATGGACTGTGATAGTCAAAGTGAGGTTTTAAATAAACAATTTCTCAGTGGTGTATAAAATAAAGGCTCAACTTGCAATCAGTGCCATTTTAGGTCTGATGGCATGCCATATATGCTGGATACTGGGATTATCACTGCCACATGGTTTTTATTCCTCCAGGATTAGGAAACTCTTCCCTGAGACCTCCGAGTTACATTACCCCTGGAAAGCTATGACATTATGTGGTCTTGGAAGTTAACAACCAGCCCTGACATGACATCACAATAGAACCTTCCAATTTCCCCACGCCAAGTGCACCACCTGAGGCTCATAGCTTTTCCAGAATGGTTTACGGAAAGGTTTAATTCTGTCCTTAGCTGTAGCAGTAGGGACATATGGAAATGTTAAGAAGAATTACAGTCAGCTCCTAAATCGCCAATTAAATCCTGTTTAGACAATGACTAATTTCTATAAATCTTGGTAAATGTATTTTTATATGTCCCACCGATCTGCAGCATCATAAAAAAATACACAACAATTCAACAGATGGTTGATATCTGCATTAAACGTGACATCTAGAAGTCAAACATTTCGAAATACGAATGTGGTCTTGGTGTCTACTCTCCCAGGACAGATGACGAAGATAATATTTGTAAAAATATACATGACATCCTTTACTTCCTTGGCTCTTTTTAGAGGACTCTCAACATACTGCAGCATCTGAAGATACAGCAGAAAACAGGGCTGCTTTTTCAGACAGGCCTGTTCTCTTTCTTGCAAACAGCTCAATCTAATACCCAATGCTGACATGAAACACAGATCAGCAGACTCTGGCCCCGGGGCCAAATCTGGTCCATGGCCTGATTTTACACAGCTCATGAGCTGAGAATTATTATTATTATTTTTTGCATTGTTAAGTGTTTGAAAACGTTTTAAAAGAATAATGTTCTGTGGCATGTGAAAATTCTGTGAAATTCAAATTTTGGTGGTCCTTAGATAAAACCTGAGACATAGACACACTTGTTTGCTTTTGCAGGGTACAAAGAGAGAGAGAGTGAGGACATGGAGGATCTGCACCATAAAGCCGAAGATGCTGACTATCTGGTACTTTGCAGAAGAAGTGTGCTGATCCTGACGTAAGCCCCACTCCAGCAAGGACCTGGTTGCATCAGCAGGGAAATACAGAATATGTATTTACGGAATCTCAGGCCCAGCACCAGAACCACCGATGGGAGAATCTGGGTTTTTAGGAGACCCCAGGTGACTCACATAAACATTAAAATGTGACGAGTCTTAACTCTAAAGAAAATAGATGCCCTACATATTAATCAAGAAAGTTACATCCGTTTGAGGAAATACAAAGAAACAGATTCATAACTCGTAGGAGTCATGGGAATTTTAGTTAAAAAAAAAATACTAAACGAGGAGACATTAGTTTTCATGAGGCAAAAATCTGACAAAATTTTAGAGGTAACCCCAAACAACTATAAAATGGAAAGAGATGAAAAACGCAAGCCTACACTAGTTTTCTAAAGTGGACACTTGCTTAATCACAGATTTTTTCTTTGTGTGTGTGTATCTGTGTTTATTTATAATTGAACTAATTAAACATATGCTTGACATACGTCACGATACTCAAGTGAATAATGACCAGGAAAGCCTTGTAAACTCCTTCATCTGCATACCGCACACTACAGGGGAAGAGACCTAGGTTCCAGGGTTTTGTGGCAAAACAGAAAGAACACTTCTGCGGCCCATGTATCATCATAATCAATTCCTCAATAGCCAATTATCAGCAGTCAATTGCACTTTTCACATTGACATTTTCAACTCTTTATTTTATTATCATTGGACAATGATTTTTTAGAGAGGGCACATTCCTGAGGAGAGCACCTTAACTTTGTAGCATTCTGTTTCCTAAAATAAATGCATGCTCCTTGTGAGTTCTGGGGCATTGTCCTAGTCATTAATCATGGATGAAGAGCTGACAGGAGGAAGGCTGTAGCTTTTCCTGGGGCAAGTGGGAACACATTCCCAAAAGAAGGCTGGTACCTAGCCTTAGTAATAGGGGATGACCTCCAAGAACTAACATTCACCAAGCTCTTTTCTCCGCATGCATGTTTCCTATTGGTTCAGTTCGGAACAGGGTGAGCAACTGCAGATGGCCTAGCCTTCCAAACATTCGCAGGGCAAGGGATGTTTGTAAAACATAACGACATCAGGTGAAATGTCCCAAGACAAAAGCCATCCTTATCAATCAGCTCCATGTACTTAGCCATCATTAAACCGATTTGCATAGAAATCAGTTATCATGGGCTATGGACAACATTAATCCATCATCATGTCTTCTGCTTTGAGTCATTTGATGTGAGAATATACATAATAAAGACACTCTGATTTTTATTTTGAACCTTTACAGTTACTAATACAATCCCTATAATAAATACAAGTTTTGCAGTAATATTCTGTATTGGATCCCCTTAATGGTGGAAAAGAAATGCAACAGGAAAGTACACAGTCCACTGTTTTCAACTTGATTGAAAATCCATTTGAAGTACTTCCTATATACCTAACCATGATATGTTGAAATTAGTTATGAGGGCTGTCCATCTGGATTTACTCATTAGTTGCAGTGATAGAAAAAAAAAAAAATGCTAGCTATCTTAAGGGAGAAATGGAAAAAAAAAAATTTTAACCAGTGGGCTAACTAGTAGCTTGGAGAGATTTGAGGCCAGCATCCAACAAGGACAAAGACATCTCCAGAATGCAAACAGCAGGGACTGACTATTTAAGTGTTTCATTTGAGGGCCATTCCGGGGATGAATCAGCTGAGTCCCTTTTCCTGCTCTGTTCGACATCCAAAATCCCAAAAGAGATGATCCAACTGCTCTAATTTACACAACATGTTCACTCCTTCATGATGCCAATGCAACCCCCTCCACCCAAAAAAGTCTGGATGGTATCATCGGGAGTGGGATAGGTAAATAGATATGTGATCCAAACCAAAAATTCATCTAGAAGTCCTTGTCTCTGGGAGCACCTGGCTGGCTCAGGCAGTAGAGAATGCAACTCTTGATCTTGGGGTTGTAAGTTCGAGACCCACATTGGGTGTAGAGATTACTTTAAAATAAAATAAAATAAAATAAAATAAATTTCTTGCATCTTATTATCCAGAAAAACCCCTGCCTTCATACACACATTTTTAAAATTCTCCCCGACCTCAGCATGTCGAATTTCATGTACAAAAAAAGCCTGCGTAATTCCTCTTTGGGACGAGACAACTTAGAGCCTCGTCACGTGGATGTCGTGCGGATGGCCCTTGCCTCTCTGGCTTTATTTGGATCCTGTGTTGATCTTCAACAACATAGGAAGTACTGGATACACTGAACCACCACATCCAATTTGGCCTGCCATGTCAGAAGGAAGGACAAGGAAATAAGGCATTAATTAAAAAGGGTAGCTATATAAGACAGAACGAGATGGAAAATACAGAAGGTGGAACTTGCAGGAGACATATCATGTTCTTCACCTGCCTCCTTCACCACCTATTCAAGACTCTTGATACCGTAGGGAGCACGTGTATTCACAGGGGTTCTTTCCTTGGTGGAAGAGGCTATGAAAGCAATCTGAACCCTGTAAGGGATGCCCAGGCAGGGGTAGGCTGTCTTCCATTCACTGAGACCACCAGGATCACATTTCCCCATGAGTATCGAAGCACCCTCAACACCTAAAACATGACCACTGACAGCCCCCGGTAGGTAAACAGGAAGCCTTAGCCTCACAAGAGTGTTGCTGAAAGTGTATTCGGCTCAGAAGTCACTTCAACATTTAGTAGTCCAATGTCTGAATCACACAAGCTCAGAGTCAACTGCCAGGAAAACAGACATTTTCTGAATGTTTCATTAGGGACTATTATGAGCAGAGAGACAGACAGACAGAATCTAATAAATAAAAGCACCCAGTAATCTGAAGATTATTAAGCTATTAAGGTAGGGGGAATATTGATATAGAAATATCTTGAGCCTTTGCAAAATGCTATGTATTCTTACCTAAAATTCTGCAATTCCTTTTTACATTTATGTTAATACACATTTCATTTCACTAGTTATGTATGTGTCAGGTGTACTATATGGTAGAAATGTTACTTTGTACAAAAATTCTTCAAATTCTTTCCCAACACCCTTTTTCATCTTTTAAAGGATCATTATATTATGGTGATGCTGCTTTTCACATGGCACTTTAATGTGCTCTGTACTGGGACTTTATTCCAGAGAATCATTTGCAGAAGGAAAAATCATGTCTTTTTAGATGGTAAGTATAATACAAGGACTAATGAAATAAGTAAGACTAATAAACAGAAGAAAGAAATGTGAATACAAAACACAAACATTATCTGTGCTAAGTTTGAATGTTGGGATTATTTTTGCTCGTGCTCTTCAACGAAGAAAAGAAAGATGAGTTAAACTAATGAAAAATGTATAATGAAGGAAACCATAAGCCTATGGATTTATATGTGATTATTGCCAGGAGTAATAGAGAAAGTGTAATAGGACAAACCAATTACCTATTTATTATGACAGCGATGCGCTGAGCAGGAAAAATGAGAGTTTGTGCTCTGCAAGGCTCATAAACCAACAAACATTATTGATTCATGGGTGCACGGTTTGTATTAGCTGAAGTAACCTACCAATGCTCTCTTGGGAGACCTAGATTTATTCCCAACAAAATTCTTTATTTTAAAGCAATGTGTACAGTTTACTGATTTACTAGTAAATAGGGTCATCCATTTGGGGACAGCATTCTGCTTATAAATAAACCATAAGAAACACAAAATTAATAAAAAGGAATAGCAAGGGAAATTTGGACACAAAATTAAGGTCATAAATTAAGGCAAATTTTTCTTCTGACGTGTGTTTTTATGACTCAGACTGTGTTTTATTACAGAGAACTAATGTGACCATTTGTTGTAAATGAAATAATTCTCCACTTGATATTTTCCTACCACATACAAGTTGGACATTTCTTTATCATTAGCAGTATTCTGTGCTTAAAGGAACAAGTCCTTGTTTGAAATATGGCCTCAGTGTTTGATTTACAGGCTCTGGTGGGTAACATCATAGCGTTTTACATATGCAACATGAAATGCCGTAATATTCAATCCTAGGCTTTTACCAGAATTTCCTAGCACACAAGAAATCTACCACGTTAACCTTCTTGTTGAAACAACCAACAGAACAGCATGTATTTGGAGATGGGGAGAAATTTATTTCATGACTGTTCTGATTCATTCCTCGATTTCTTTTACAAAGGAACATGTATGATGCTATTCATGGTTGATGACTGAGGACATTTAGAAATTATTTGTGTCCCTACTCGAAGACCTTTACTTGCAAATGTGTCTTTTTTTTTTTTACAGAGAAATGTTTCTAGATTATAGTAATTCTGGATTTCTCATTGTTAGCACTGCTAACATTTGGGACTGGGTCATTCTCTGTTGTAGGTAAATATCCTGTGTGTTATAGGATGTTTATTTTAGCAGCATCCCTGGCCACTACCCCTTAGATGTCAGCTAAGGTCTTTTCCAACCAGTCATGGAAACCAAAAAGGTCTGCAGACATTGCCAGAGATCCCCTGGGCGAAATGCCCTCAAATGGACAGCCACTGCCATGACTGAAGATAAATACAAGTCTAGAATTTGATGGGTATCGTCTGGCAGAGAGAAGAGAAAGGGGGGTTGTTCTTCCCTGGAGTTCTGCTCAACTCCAACATGTAACACATTTACTGCAACATTTTACTGTTATTTTTGTTATTAATAGCTTTCATTTTTATACTACCACCAGGTGTTAAGCATTTCATGCAATTCTGTAGCCTTCATGTCTCCATAAGTCCATGATTTTGCTCTGTTTTACCAATGAAGGAACTAAAGTGAAGTCAGTCTAGGCATGTTTCTCAAAATATTTGTGCATACACATCACCTGGGTTACAGGTAACCTGCAGATTCTCCTTCCGCAGATCTGGGGTGGAGACAAAGAGTGTGCATTTCTAACAAGCTCCCAGGTGATGCAGATGCTGCCATTCCAAGGACCGAACTTTGAGGAGGAGACAATGAGACATGCCCAAAGTCCCACAGCTAAACACCAGTGCAGTCATGATTGGAACCTGAGCCTGTTTCTCATACAGCCTATTCTGTCTCAGACTGCCCATAGATGTGAATGTCTGCACCATGTGGCTGGCTTTTGCTTTTCTTTGAATAGCCCCAGTCTCTATTTGCATTTCTTCGAATAGCCCCAGTTGCTCTCCATTTCATGCCTACCAACAGTGCTCAGGGGTGGTGAAGGTGGAACGCACTCACTCAGCCTACATGAATTAACACTAATTGGACAACTGGATCCCGCTTTTCCTGTTCATACATTCATCTAATAAGCACAAAGTGCATCACCTTCTAGCTGCCAGGCAGGGGACTAGAGCCTCAATTCAAAGATGAAGGGGATAAAATCCTTCCCTCTTGAAGTTCATCTTTAATTGGCAATGTCAATGCATGAACAGATCATTATGAAACAGTATTCCAGATTGAATCCTGGAGACTGAACAGGGAAATTACTGGAGCCAAGAGCGAAACTGACAACACATCGCCACATCTACGATAAACCTCACTCCAGTCACGGCCCTTCATTCTGTGGCCGAGGCAGTTTGGGGTCACGGCTTGAGACTGTGTGTTGTATTTTGAACAAGCTGCCTGGTTCTGCCTGACAAGCTAGCAATGATAATGCAGGTTTATGCCTGAAGAAGATATGTGACAAACAAAGAGAATAAATGGAAAGTCTCATTTAGAGAGGACCATAATGAAATTATCTGTCCATCCTCATCACATTATGATTTCTCCACCATGTGTGTATTGAGTACCACTGCATGCACGCAGTGATGAGCTATGTACTGAAAATTTAGAAAAACGGTAGAGACTGAATTCAACCGTGGAAAATGCTGTCTATGAACCGTGGGAGGTAAACGTGACAATCTCTAAGTTATTGAATATCATCCATTTCTAAAATCGAGAGTTGACCTCAAAGCTTCCTAATAAGATTTCAGAGTTAAAGAATTAATCACAGCTACTGCTATGGACTCTATCGGATCCTGAATTATTTGCAACTTCACTCCAAACTTTTCTCGCCTATACCTTGAACATCATTCTTTCTACTGATACACACCTATTTCGCATCATGAATTAGCTCATATGCCATTGATCATTGGAAGAACGATGCCAGTGTAATGTAGAAATTGCGCTGGTTCATATAAATTTCATTCCAGAGATTAATGTTTCATACCACTGAGTCTCAGCAACAGAATACAAAGTATACTAACATAGGGAAAGCAATCAACCACATGGGAAAAAGGAGAGCTGTAAACAATTTCCATTCACCCCAAACTCTCTTTCTGGCCCAGGTAGCCAGACATGCTGATCAACTCATTCTCCCAGACTCTACTGTTCCAAATCCTTCCTTACATCCTTTCCCATCAAGATACCATTATTTATGGATGCCTGGGCGGCTCAGTTGGTTAAGCATCTGCCTTCAGCTCAGGTCATGATCTTGGGGTTCTGGGATCGAGCCCTGCATCGGGTTCTCTGCTCAGCAGGGAGTCTGCTTCTCCCTCTCTTTCCCTCTGTGCACTCTCTCTGTCTCTCTCAAATCAATAAAAATCTTTTAAAAAATGATTATTTAATTTTCAATAATATTCCACACTCATCTCTGCATCTGTTTAAAATTAGCACTTTCAATGTCTTTCATTTCCTAGTGGTCTTGCTATCATTTTATTTACTTTTGTTATTACTCAGGATACAAAGTACCAAAGGCGTTGAGAAAGATGTTCCTGACATATTTTCACATGAGCCCTGCTCTTTTTGGACAATTTTTCAGATTACTAGGTTGATCTTTCAGGTGTGTATGTATGATGTAATAGAAAACAAAACAAAACAACAAAAACACCCAGCAAACAAACAAAATAAATAACCGTTGTATTTGCCCTTAAAGTAACCATTTGCTCAAATACCTTTCCTTTTCCTGCAATAAAATAACAAAATCTACATTTCACTGTACTACAGATCTCTGGCTGTCTCTCATTTCACAACCAAATTTCAGAAGATATGAATCTCTAACAAGCATCTCCTCCTCGCTACCGCCCATCGGCTGCTCAACCCCTGCACTGAAACAGCTTCTGCATGGGCCACCGATGACACTTTTGTGACTCAAGGGTCAAAAGCCCAGACACAGTCCACATGTCCTTCCATTGGAGGATGGACACAGAGACAGTAGCCCTGGAGAAGAGACCTACGGATTCATGCAAGAGTGTGGACGAACCTCACATGCATGATGTTGAGTGAAAAAAGCCAAATTCAGAGACTACAAACTGCATAATTCCATGATACGTGATAAACTTGGAAAAGGCAAATCATGTGGACAGGGACCAGACACCTGTGGTGGCCAGGGCTGGGTTGCAGATGCTTACAGGGACATTTGGGGGGGGGGGGTGGGGGAAGGGGTAGGAGTGCTCACAGAATTGTTCTGTATCTTGACGGAGTAGTGTTGCTCATCAATCTCACAAAACAGACCACTTAAAGGGTTAATTTTACCCTGTGCAAATTATACCATAATAAACTAAACGAAAAAAAAAAAGAGAGAGAGAGAGAGACCTATTTTGGTCCTCACTATATGTGATGAAGTTCTATGCTGCGTTCTGTTGCTCTCCTCACTTTCCCCAGTCCTCCCTCATGTCTCAGTGTTTTTCAGTTTCCTGCCTGGCCCTCCCTTCCATCCACCTCTTCCCATGAAGCTTCCCAAATCCTCCAAAAGGATGCAGCTTCACGGTATTCTGTTCTGACCCTCTTGTCATCCTGCTCTCTTGCTTACCAGCTTCATCAGCCTACAAGCTGATGAATGGCCAACTTCCCCCATATCTCCCCTGTATTTGGGAGCCATGTTTGAAGTTATGCCTAGAGGTCACGTTCATGCGAATCATGGGGGTCTACACACTGCTACCCGTCCCCGCTCTCCAAATGGACAGAAAGCATCTCCGTTTCACACAGATTGGGGAAAAACCACGGCTTCATCACCGACTCCTCTCTTCCTCACCACCCCCACCCCCCATCTGATAAACGAAAAGCGGGAACGGAGTCTACTCTTTCTCCTGTGGATGAGATCTCGTACCTGCTCCCTCCAATCCACGTGTATAGACACGGCCTTGGTTCAGGCCGCCATCACTCTGCGCTGGCTCTTCTCCCTGCCTCTGATTCCAGTCAGCCACTTCTTCATTTGAATGACATGGACTGAGTCCCTTCTGTATGCATGCATGCTCAGCACTTAATTTCAAGAGACTCTCAACCTAGATGGTAGAGGCTAAACTCCCAACATGTACTCAAGGCAGAAGATGCTCATGAGAACAGCTCCTAAAGTATGTTGAGTTAAAAAGAAAAAGAATCATTTATTATGTATTAAGTGTGGAGACTGAGTATACAAAATGAATACTCTGTGCTGCCCTCAAGGAAACAGGTAAGTAAATAAATTTAATAAAATGGCTCCTCACATCCAGCCCTCGAAGACACCATCTGCAATACCTGTGCTTTTGAAATAAGTGGCTTGGTGAAGAGATCATGTGTCATCTGGAAGCAGCTTGCTTGTCTTTATCTTTGATTTTCCCCGAAGTAAGGCTGTAATTTTGCTCTCTTTCTCAAGTTGAAAATCAATGCTGAACGTAAGTTACTCTTCTATGTTGACTCAAAAAAAAAAATGACTGTTTACAGTGAGAAATAAAATCTAGTAGATGCAGTCAATACGACTCAAATGTATTTTTTCCAGCTTCGCAGAGGCGTAAGTGACAAATAAAACTGTAAGATATTTAAAGCTCACAACGTGATGATTTGATACCAAATACTTTTTGAAAGGATTCCCATGCATAGATCATAAACATATTTACTTTTTGTGTGCGCGAGAACACTGAAGATCTACTCCGGTATCAAACTTCAGTGATGCTAAAGGTCCCCATGCCAACCATTAGATCCTCCGACCTTACTCCCCATCTCCCTGTTTCCCCACCCGCCCCCAGGCCCTGGCAACCATCATTCTACTGTCAGTGCCTACGAGTTTAACATTTTTTTAGATTTATTTTTTAAAGATTCCACATATAAGTGGCATCATGCAGTATTTGTCTGTCTCTGTCTGGCTTACTTCATGTGGCATAATGCCCTTGAGGTTCATCTATGTGCTTGCATATGACAGAATATCCTTCTATATTAAGGCTGGATCATAGCTGCTCATCTCTCTCTCTCTCTCATGTTCTTGATCAACTCATCCATTCATAAATATGTACCTTGCTTCCAAACCTTGCCTATTGTGAATAATGCTGCCAGGACCATGTGGGTGCAGATAGGCTTTTGAGATAATGGTTTTGTTTCTTTTGGACATATACCCAGAAGTGGGATTGCTGGATGATATGGTTGTTCTGTTCCAAGTTATGATGGGTTAAGACAATAGAGACTGTTAAAGAAAAACAAAATTATTCATAAGATTTGTTACAGTGGAAAGGGAGACGTTACTCAGGACTGCCATGACAGGTATAGAGACCACGGCAATGGGGTTTTGCAGGAGAGGAGAGAGACTGGGCTCAAGTTCACATACAAGGAAAGTATGGTGGGGTGGCAGGGGTGAGGGGGCAGGAGTGGGGAGAAAATTACTGACGAGGCAGGGTAATTTTTGATAAAATGACTGAACTGGATTCTTACTAAAAGTAGACCAGGGGGATCACACAGCCTCTGGGGAATGATGGGGATGCAGAAGGTCAAATAGACATGGAAAATGAGGGAACCTGGCTAAACCAAATGATTTAGACCAATACTGGGGTCCTGGAGGACATGCCCAAGCACGGAGTCTAGTCGGACTCAAAAGGGTCTGATCAGAGTTTGTTGAAGGAGAGAATCTTTGCCCCCATACTTTACACGTTTTAAGAAAAAGTCTTGGGCGCCTGGGTGGCTCAGTCGTTAAGCGTCTGCCTTCAGCTCAGGTCATGATCCCAGGGTCCTGGGATCGAGTCCCACATCGGGCTCCCTGCTCAGCGGGAAGCTCAGCTCTCTGCTTCTCCCTCTCCCACTCCCCCTGCTTGTGTTCCTGCTCTCGCTGTCTCTCTCTGTCAAATAAATAAAATCTTCAAAAAAAAAAAAAGAAAGAAAAAGTCTTGATTTATTTAATTTTAGAGAGAGCTTGCTCAAGCGAGGGAGGAGGGCGGGGCCGAGGGGGAGGGTGAAGGACAAGCAGACTCCATTCTGATCACAGACCTGACTTGGGACTCCATCCCGTGACCGCTGAGGTCATGACCTGAGCCGAAATCAAGAGTCGGATGCTTAACCGACCGAGGCACCCAGGTGTTCCCATAGTTTACACTCTTAATCATGGTAATATGTTAAGAAACTGATTAAAATAAAGGGGATAAAAAAGAAAATTTAATCGTTGAGGCCAGGAATCTTGTAATTGCATAAAAAAGACAGGGGGATAATAGTTTCTTACATGCAATCTAAAAAGGAAGAGTATTAAGCAGAAAAACAACACTGTAAAAGAGCTATCTTAAAAACGACATTAACATTCATAAAAAGATGTCTCCACGGAGATACTGACTCATCCAGACAGACGAGATGGCCACATGAGTGGCCCCCATCTTGTGCGCATCAATCTCTCAGGTGGAAGGCATTCTGTGGGAGAATGGAGTGCATCCACGCATAATGAGTTCAAAACTTGGAAATCGTATTTCAAGGAGACTCACTCCATTTTTAAACTAAGCGCACATAAAATACAGCGAGTTCCACTTGCAAAAGTATTTCAATCTGACAGACCTGGCAAAGTATGTGCTGAATCAGGCTGTTTGTCAAAAACTCACAAACTGTATCTTAATAATCCTTCCCTTTTCTGTATACCAGACAAAATATAGGATGCTATATATCCGAATACGTTAAATAGGTACTATCTGGCCCCCCTTCCCCAACGAGAGAGAGAGAGAGAAAGCACGGATGCGGTTTGTTACACAAAGTACTTTTTCATTACCTTTAGACATTTAACAAACATATGGCAGACTACAGACGCAAGAAGACAATTCTGTTCCTTCAACATCCAGAGAATCGAATACTAAGTGTGAAATGATCGGGGGTAGCTGAATCCATGTTCTGTAAATGAACACATTTGGAGGCAAATCTCTTCAGTGCCTTCAAGATGGTCATTTCTTTATAACATTAAAAATGTTTCTCTTAGGGATGCCTGGGTGGCTCAGGCAGTTAAGCGTCTGCCTTCAGCTCAGGTCATGGTCCCAGGGTCCTGGGATCGAGCCCCGCATCGGGCTCCCTGCTCGGCGGGGAGCCTTCTTCTCCCTCTCCCACTTCCCCTGCTTGTGCTCACTGTCTCCTCTTTCTCTCTGTCAAATAAATAAAATCTTAAAAAAAAAAAAACGTTTCTCTTAAAACCGTCTACTTTGAAGTGTGATCAAATCAGAATATTAAGGTACTATGAATGGCCAATTTTGCAGTAATTAGTTCTTCAAAAAACAGAGTAAGTTAGAGAGATAGGCCATTAGTATCTTTTATTTCACTTTCTGTTGCAATATCTTTATCCCTAAAGCAACAGACCAGCATCATCTAGAGAGTCAGGCTTTGCTAGAAAAACCTCTTTCCCTGAAAGAAAAAAAAAAAAAATCTATGAGTGGGTAAAGTCTCTATAGGAAGTGTGGATAGGTAATATCTGCCTGGCCTCTTTTCCCTGTATTTTAAAATGTGTGTCTAGAGTTTGAATACAAAGGAATGGTAATAAACATGGTATGCTCAGGCATCAGAATAAAAAAAAAAAAAAACAACAACTGTATTTCACCAAGCTTACTTATACCTGATGCTACAAAATAAAAAAGAATAATCCCCATTTAATAGAGAGGGGCCCCAGGTGTGTGAGTCACAAAGACAAGGATCACATGAGTGACCCTGGAAAAGTCCTCATCTGTACTTCAAGTGAACACAGCACAGAGTCCCCTATTCTAAGAAGGACTGCTTTATGATGGGCATGTCCACCTGGAAGGATGGATGCAGGGCCATTTAGGGGCCCCTGGGTGGCTCAGTTGGTTAAGCCTCTGCCTTTGGCTCAGGGGGCTCAGGTCATGATCCCGGGGTGTTGGGATTGAACCTGCTTAGTGGGGAGACTGTCTCTCCCTGGTCCTCTGCCCCACCCCCCTGGTAGATTTGCCCTGGTAGATTCCAAGCAATCCCCATGGGTGTCAGGCTTTTCTGGAGGGTTCTACTTGTCCTGGTGGATTCCAATCCGTCCCCATGGGTATCAGGCTATCCCGGGGACTTCTAGCTGTCCTCCTAGGTTCCAAGCCATCCCCCACGGGCAGCGGTTCCTCCTGAAGGGTTCTCGTTGTCCAGGTAGGTTGGAAGCAGACCCCATGAGTACCAGTTTATACTAAAGGGCTCTCGTTTGTCCTGGTAGGTTCTGTGGGATCTCCATGGCTACCAGCTTAGTCATCTTCACCAGCACCTCTTTGTGCTCCCTCGCTAATGACCTTCTTCTGATTCCCCAACTGTCCTCTTAGGAATTTTTCCTGGTATCTCTAACACTTATGTGAGGTCTAATAGAAAAGCCCCACTCAATTGTGTTTTCTTCAATTTTCTCTTAAATATCAACTTGGAATACTTTTTTTTTTTTTTCATTTAATTCGTCTTGTTGTAGGTCATTTTAGTCCTTTTCTATTTACTCCTTAACCATAATTAAAAGTAGTAAGACATTACGTTCATCTCTCTTGACCGTTGCTTTGCAGTAACAAAGAGACATTCAAACGAAGCAGTATTGAGACTACGAAAGACACACTGCTTGTAATCTGAGAGTGTTCCTTTGACCACAAGGTAGGAATGAATCTCTGATCTATGATTAGCATTATGCTACACTAACATGTTTGAAATAGTAACGTTTTAATCCATCCTCCACCAAAGAACCTGATGCGATCACCCCAGTGCACTGGAAACCCCACACTCCTCTCCGACTTGACCCCAAACAAAACAAACAAAATCCCTGCTTATTCCATATTGTATGAGGCACCTCACCTTTGGCAATCAAACCATTACTGAAAAAAAAAAATAATCAATTCTCCTGCTTCTAAGCAGAGAGACGTTTAAATCTGGACCGGGTGTGGGTACAGCTTGAAGCAACTTTAAAAGTCTTGGGCCAGTGAATCTAGACTGACCTTCCGAAATCAGCCTGGCTGCTAACTAGAAGCTTTACCGTAATGCCAGTTCTCAAGTGTTGGTTCTATATCCTCACAGTGTGGTGCCAGTTGAAGTCCCTGACAACCCTGGGAGGGCTTATCTTCCGAAGTCACTAACTACCACGACCATCCTCAATGGCCACAGAAAGGGAAATTAATAACCCAAACAGTAATGACAACAGCAAACATGGGATCTACTTAGCATCGACAATGTGATGATAACTAGGATGTGGTCTCATTAATTCCTCTACCAGTCTACATGAAGTGGTTATTCTCATACACAGATAATACAGGACAGAGCCAAACTGTGAGCCCTGAAGTATTTCTCTCTGAATTCCGTACTCCGAAACTCTGGTGCGATACAACTTCCAAGCCATGGAGTCATGTCCTGAATGATTTGATTAAGGTTCTGGAAGACTCCTTGAGGCTGACACCAATATACCTGCACCTACATACCTTGCAGCTGATACGCCCTTTGGACACATTGTTCTAACCATGCACCCTGGCCTCCCCGTGTCGCTGTATTCTAAAATTTCCAACATCCAATGACCCCCTGCCTGAATGTCCTCCATGCTTCAACTCTTTGTTTAATAGCTTGGCAGATCGAGGCCAATGGGAAAATTCAAAATGTCAGTAAAAGCAGCAGTGGGGTAGGATCGCACATGGTAACTAAACATAAATCCTGAAAGGTAAACCAAAAGAGAGCAAAAGCTTCAGAAATATACAAAGTCCTTGTAAAAACAAAGACATTGCGGTAGGAGTGCATACTGCTCTCCCAACTAGCTGTTATTTTCTTGTTACAAGTGCTGTGCTCAACCACAGGCATGCCTTCAAAGGGCCAAGTAGCTCTCACGGTTAATTATACAACAAACTCAATCCTGTGTTTGCTCAAAGTTCAGCATGACAAAACAACCTTTCTTCACAACCAAGCTTCATGATGTCCATTTCCAATTGTTTCTCTTTTAAGCTATTTCTGTTCCAATCTGATCCCCTGCCAGGCAAGCCCTCCAGGCTTCCCCCTAAAATTTGTAAAACTAGAAACAATTACAGTTTCTCTTTTCTACTGTGTTATCCTGGGAAGATCATGGTACACCTGAAAATACCTTTTTCCTTCTGTCTGAAGGGTACCACAATAAACCACCCCAATATATGCATGCCTCTTTGGCTTTGGGATTATTTGGGGCTAAGGGCAATTGAGACCCAGGAAACACAGGAGAAGATTTTACCTCTATCAGCCTCAGTATAGGGTGTATCAATTTCCCCTTTTGTAATGGAAATTACCATTTATAAAGGAAATTTCCATTTGTAAAGATGTTTCCAAACCAGGTGATGAGCTAGTCCAGGAGACAATTCTTCTCTCCTTGAAGAGACTCTATTCTGCATAACAAGGCAGCCCCTACTTGCCAGATTTTGCTTCCTCCCCTCCCCCAAACCTGCCTCCCCCACCCAAACCCTAACCTATTTGTTTAGCCTTAAAATGGTGCATCACACCTCAATTATCTGGATGCCTCCTGGTGCCACATTTGTCTTTGTGAATGCAAATGAATTATAAATATCTTTTCTTCCCTCTTGTGAACGTGTCTTTTATGTGTTTGATTCATGGCTCTAGCCATTGAACTTAGCAGGTAGAAGATTCTCTATGTTCAAGAGAATCCTTTAAGGGGGGAGAGAGAAAAGCAGTGTATGTGCGTGTGTGTGCATGCCTTGTACATGGATATATTGTGTGTGATGTGCATAGACGTGCCCAAGTGTGTGCATGCATGTACATATGTGTGTGAAGACATGTGTGCACCTGAATCCTGTCCCCAAACTCTGCATGACTCAGATGCTCCTTTTCTGTGCTTAGATTCTGCCCGTGATGACAAATGTCTTCAGTGGGAAGGAACCATCTGCTTTGAGGCACTAATCTGGTCAAGCTGGCTGAGCTAGTACTTTGCATTAACTGAGTAGGGGCCCGGATCTTTCATGTCTTCTCAGTAGAGGAGAGACGACGAGACAAAATACTCCACAAACAGGACCTAGCATAACACTTGTTTTTGTGCAATGAGAAAAGATGCAGGCAGTATTAAATTATATAAGACTCATTAGTGAACTGCTTCTATTAAAAAATGCGTAATTCCTGAGCGATCACGCTATTGGCCTTTAATTTGAATGCACAAACCCGGCTTGCTTCCATTTCTGAAAACAACGGGCACAAATACACACAACACGCAATTAGGGGACGGAAATCCAAATTCAAAATACACCCAACTGCTTTCAAGTGGGAAACAATTCAGTGTTGCTACATTGGACCAGAGGGGAGACAATGTACAAGTAATTGATACAAGACAGCCAGTTGCTTAAAGCATCCTCTAAATAGCCACTGTACCAAATACAAGCAGCAGGTTTTCCTGGGCAACATTGTACTGTTCAGAAATTAAAATTCTGACACTCCATTCTATTCAAAACATTGGTTCACAGTTCCTCGTCCACCGCTTTTTCATTCAGAGCCTTCCTCTGGCTTAGGGGGACCAAGTGCTCACCTTAATCGGCTTCCGGCAAACGTACCTGCTGCATAACATCCCCAAACCAGAGCAACTCTAACAACACGTAACTCCAGACATTATTGATCTTTGCTTTTCAAGTGCGCAAGAAGGTAGGTACTTACTACCTATTTGCTTGAATTAACCTAACCTTGGTTAAGAATTGCCTTGAAGCACTTTTCAAACAATACCCTGGAATGAGGGATGCTTTATCACTAAGATCTCACTTTGATACAATTATCCAGTTAATTTTCTTCCATTGGAAGAGAAAACCCAGAAGATCCTTGGGTATATTGGGGTGTGTGTGTGTGTGTGTGTGTGTGTGTGAGAGAGAGAGAGAGAGAGAGAGAAAGAGAGACAACGTAGAGAGCAAGATGGAGTCCCTCATGTCAAGCAGGGGGTCTATGGCAAGCAAGGACGCAAGCTGTTAAGGTTACTGCAGCTAGGAGTTATTGCTAAAACCAGCAACAGCTGACACTCCAGAACCCGTAACAAGCAGAGGACGCCGGCAAGGGCCCACGACTGATTAAATCCCTTTAAAAAGGGAGACTACGGGTTTTTGTTTTTAAGATTTTATTTTTAAATAATGTCTACACCCAATGTGGGGCTCGAACTCACAACCCCGAGATCAAGAGTCCCATGCTCCACTGACGGAGCCAGCCAGGCGCCCCTAAAAGGAAAGGTTTTTTTTTTTTTTTTTTAAGATTTCATTTATTTATTTGACAGAGAGAGACACAGCGAGAGAGGGAACACAAGCAGGGGGAGTGGGAGAGGGAGAAGCAGGCTTCCTGCCGAGCAGGGAGCCCGATGCGGGGCTCGATCCCAGGACCCTGGGATCATGATCTGAGCCGAAGGCAGACGCTTAACGACTGAGCCACCCAGGCGCCCCTCTAAAAGGAAAGGTTTTTGCAGCAAACTGTCCTTCAGATATGACCGCTCGTTTTGAAAAGGCAACTGTTCCTGAAAGGCTGTGCCCACAGATCTCCGAACAGAACTGAGATCCTCAGAGCAAGCAGTGAGTGTCGAGAGCTGACCTGGACCGGACTGAGGCATTATCTCAACTGGGCGCCCACAGACTGACTTCACATGTGGTTCCTTAAATCTGTTATCTTGCTTCTTGTGTAACTTGTCTTATGTCCTGCACTGTGTGAAGGTTAAGAAGCCAGGTTAACCACATGGTGAAAAGTCACTGAGTCTAGACTCCTGAACCGGCTTTAGAATTATGTTAACCTTGATTTAGGACTGAATGGGGCTTACATTTTGGGAAGATACAACTCGTGTGTGCGCCTTCACAGCGTGCTCATGACCATGACAGAGACAGAGATGGGGGAGCGCTAGCAATAATTGTGATAATTTTTAAAACGCCGAGTTCAGAAAGAAACAAAAGCACCCACAGGAAATAGATTAGCACCCAGTGTAATTTTTCCTGGCAGGAGACATAGTAGTTCTCGAATATGAAGACAGAGGAAGGAATGACAACTTCTAGACTCTCTCAAGTCAGCCGGGCTGCAGAAATGACCCTCACTCTCCCTCCTAAGAACCTAGCACGCAGTATCCTGGGGAGCGCTGGTTGTCTATATCCAGTTTCATCCAAACCGTCTCTTACGTGCCCCTTTACAGACTTCACATGATGGAGTAATTCACACATGAGAGCATCATTTACTCAACACCTTGTCTATAGGAAAAGAGATTACTCCCGTTCATCCCTACCCGCGTACACAGAACACGTACGTCTTTGTACGCAACACAGAGTCTCCATTTTGCAAAGCAAACGTCTGTGCACAATTTACATTTGGAAAGGAATTCCAAACGTTAGAACAGAAGTTTCTGTGCTTCTGTTTGTTTGCTTTAATATATCAGTTGTCCAAGAACATAAACAACAGCTGGTCACATGAGGGTAAACCAGTGGTTCCCGACTGGGTATGATGATGCTCCGCTTACACTAGGTCTGGAAACGTTTGACAGTCACACCGTGAGAGGTGGGGCACAACCTAAACTTCGAGGCAGGGATGCTGCTACACATCCTACTATGTAGAGGCCAGTGCCTGCCCTCCTCCGCTGCAGAAAAATCCCAGCCCCAAATGTCACAAGTGCCCAGGACTACAAGCTATGTCCTGAACCTATATAAGCGAAATCCACTCACACCAACTTGGCACAGGAAGCAGGACACTGGTACTTGAGAAAGAAGCAATCACTGTACCCCTGAAATGTAAGCTACCCATTCACGAGCGCATCTCAGGGGCTGGACACTGGGATAGAATCCATTCCCCAGTTACACCAGTAAGTCCATTGATGAGCCACTGGCCCTGAGACACTGAGCCGCAGAAAAGCTTCACATGCTGACAAAAGCCCATCTGGAAATAAATACCAGCGGGCAACACTTCACGATGGCTGATTCAAGTGTAGGTGACATAGTCCCGAAGGGTTATTACGCCGGCCTTGCCAACCGAGGTTCTTTTGACACAATTTTCCTCAAGAAATTACATTGCCTGTGACATTATTTTAATGACATCTAACTTTCTGTAAACGGAGAAGCCTGAGTAAAATGATTTCTAAACTGCCTTCCAGCGTGAATATTCCACAATTAATATCTACAAAGGTAAGTTTATAGACCTTGAGAGGAATTAAAATATCTTGGGGAGGGGGTGGTAAATGCAAACAGATTCTTAATGGTTCCCTCCCTACAAAAGACAGCAGGGTGCCAGTTTGGAGTTTGTACATGGGTTGGTTTGGTTGATTGATGAGTTGGCTTTACTTCAAAAGGTCAGAAGCCTGTTTCTTTACGACTTCAAAATGATGGAGGTGTAGACCTGCACACATTTATCTCCCCAGTCCCCATCGACAGGACTGCTCTCCTGCAAAGGGCTTGAGTCATCTCACCGCTCTATCCCTGGGAAGACCGCTCTATTTAGCTGATTCATAGGACCCCTTCCTCAGCCACTATTTGAATTTTGTTCCTCGCTGTAAAAAAAACACAAACATTTACAAAGATGGAGGTGATGGGGAAGAGGAACAATAAAGGAGCCAGTTTTTATCATTTGAACTGACCTTTGGGCAGCATTGCACACACCGTATCTGCACTGAGAACAAAGCCCCACACCCAGACTCAGCAACTGCGATGCACTGGCTTTTGTCCTTTCTTAAGAAATATATATTGTTTGTCAAACTAAAGATATTTGCATTACTGTCATAGATTTGGATGACATTTTCCTTGTTCTGACATGTTATGTCTTGTTCTGTTTGAAGTTTGTTTTCTGTACCAAAAAAAAAAAAAAAAATAGAAAAAAAGATAGATCGATTGATCCATCAACAGACAAACAGCATCATTGCTTGGTAGTACAGAAAAGTGAGCCCAAAATATTTTCCAAAGTACTGGCCAAGAAAGACCCTTTTCTTATTTAGAACAAGATCCGAGAAAAAGATTTATGTATCAAGTGATGCATAAAACGTAGGGATCAAAAAGACAAGGAATGCATACATTTGAATGGTACACCATGCTCCTATAGATAAAGGAATTCGACCAGCCTGTTTTCCTGGACACTGGGATTCAGGAAATCTTTCCGTTTCTTGAGCCAGCCCCTCTGCACTGAATGACTGGGACAGTGAATTGACCCAAGTGAATCCCACGTCAAATCGTTCCCTGAACAATATAAGCCACTTGAGCTGTTGCACTGACAGAAACCTGATAAGAGGATTTCCCGTGAGGTTCAATAGAGGGAGAGGATAAGGAGAATCCAGACTGATCATTCCAGGTGCGTCATAAATGGTCCCTTTTCTGCGGGGATGCCCCTTTGCACAGGTGGATATCATAGCCCTCTCCATAAAACTCCCGAGGCATGCCACATGGCCGACATTACAGTCACCTCATTACCCGCCATTTGTAAGACCATCCTCCCCACACCAACATGACAAACTCAAAGACAGCACAGAGTCTAATCTTCATAACCAGCACATAAAGGTTGCACAACAAATGCTTATTAAATCCATAAATGAATGAATGCATACATGGATGAGAGCATCAGCATGCACCAACATTAAGCTTATGATACACTGGTCACTGTTCTAAGCCCTCCAACCTCCTAAGGAGGTAAATTAGCGAGGGCCACCTGACTAGCAAGCACTGGAGCTCAGAACATCTTAGAGACGTTAGCTAGAGCATCACAGTAATAGTTCAGGAATAACAGTTATGGATGGAATCAACATAAGTGTCCATCGATGGGTAAATGGGTAAAGCCAATGTGATCTACATATACAACAGAATGAAAAGACGAAAATTCTGCCTTATGGGACAAAATGCATGGGTTTTGAAGGTATTATACAAAGTGAAATAAGTCGGGCACAAACCGCCAAATATATGATCTCTCTTATATGTGAAATCTAAAAGCAAAACCCCAAAATGAAAAAAAACAAAGACCCAACAACAAAAAACAATGAATTCCAATATACAGAGCTGCCAAAGATAGGAAGTAGGGGGTAGCTAAAGTGGGTGAAGGGGGTCAAAAGGCACATTATCAGTTATAAAATAAGTCCTGAGGCTATAATACGCAGCATAGTGATGATAGTTAATAATACTGTATTGTTTATTTAGAACATTACCAATGGAATAAATTTTAGAAGTTATAACCACAACTGAAAACTATAAAACACTGATGAAAGAAATTGAAGATGACACAAAGAAAGACATTCCATGTTCATGGATTGGAAGAACAAATATTGTTAAAATGTCTATACTACCCAAAGCCATTTAGAGAATCAATGAAATCCCTATCAAAATACCATGGAGTTTTTTCACACAACTGGAACAAATAATTCTAAAATTTGTATAGAACCAGAAAAGACCCCGAATAGACAACGGAATGATGAAAAAGAAAACCAAAGCCATTGGCATCACAATTCCGGACTTCCAGCTCTATGACAAAGCTGTCATCATCAAGACAGTTGGTACTGGCACAAAAATAGACACACAAATCAATGAAACAGAATAGAAAACCCAGAAATAAGCCCACAATTATATGGTCAATTAATCTTTGACAAGGCAGGAAAGAATGTCCAATGGTTAAAAGACAGTCTCAAAAAATGGTGTTAGGAAAAGTGAAGAGCAACATGCAAAAGAATGAAATCGGACCACTTTTTAACACCCATATGCAAAAATAAACTCAAAATGGATAAAAGACCTAAATGTGAGACAGGAAACCATCAAGATCTTAGAAGACAACACAGACAATAGTCTCTCTGACATAGGACATAGCAACTTCTTAGATAGGTTTCCTAAGGCAAGGGAAACAAAAGCAAAAATAAACTACTGGGTCTATATCAAAATAAAAAGCTTCTGCACAACAAAAGAAGCAATCAACCAAACTAAAAGGCAACCTATTGAATGGGAGAAGATATTTGAAAAGGACATACCTGATGAAGGGTTAGTATCCAAAATATATAAAGAACTGATACAACTTAACACCCAAAAAACAAATGACCCAATTAAAAAATGGGCAGAAGACATAAACAAACATTTCTCCAAAGAAAACATCCAGATGGCCAACAGACGCATGAAAAGATGCTCAACATCACTTACCATCAGGGAAATGCAAATCAAAACCACAATGAGAAATCATCTCACACCTGTCAGAATGGCTAAAATCAATAACACAAGAAACAGCAGATGCTGGTGAGGATGAGGAGAAAGGGGAACCCTCTTGCACTGTTGGTGGGAATGCGAGCTGGTGCAGCCACTGTGGAAAACAGTATGGAGGTTCCTCAAAAAGTTTACAATTGAACTACACTATGATTCGGCAGTCTTACCACTGGGTATTCACCCAAAGAATACAAAAACACTAATTCAAAGGGATACATGCACCCTGATGTTTACTGCAGCATTATTTACAAAGCTAAGATATGTAAGCAGCCCAAGTGTCCATCGACTGATGGGTGGATAAAGCCATATATATATATATATATATATATATATATACACATATATGTATATATATAATGGAATATTATTCAGACATAAAAAAGAATGAAATCTCGCCATTTGCAAGGTCATGGATGAAGCTAGAGATTACAATGCTCAGTGAAATAAGTCAGAGAAGGACAAATATATGATTTCACTCTTATGTGGAATGTAATAAACAAAATGAATGAGCAAAAGGAAGAAAAGGAGAGAGAGAGAGGCAAACCAAGAAACAGACTCTTAACTCTAAGAACAAACTGATGGTTACCAGGGAGGAGGGGATGGGGGATGGGTGAAGTAGGTGATGGGTTGGGGAGGGCACTTGTCAGGATGGACCCTGGGTGAGGTATGAAAGTGTTGAATCACTGTATCCCACGCTTGAAACTAGTATGACACTGTATGTTAACTAACTAGAATTAAAATAAAAACTTAAAAGAACTTATAATCACAAGAAAAGAATGGTAATGATCTGTAGTGATGGATGTTAATGAGACTTAGTGCGATGATGATTTTGCAATTTATATAGACATAGAATCATTATGTCGTACACCTCAAACTAATATTTTATGTCAGTATATTCAATGAAAAATAAAAACACAAGCATTTTTAAGTTTGAGACTCTGATATTTTTCCTCTTGTGTGCAACTAATGAAATATCTTCCATATTAAAAAAAAAAGAATTATTATGGCAAGATCTTAAGAACAAAACCAATGGACCCTCAGAAGCCATATGCAAATCAAAATAATACACAGCATTCAATAAACACCCTGCTAAGCGTCATCTAACAAATGAGGGTATGAACCATCTTAGGCAATCATCAAATACAATATAAGACACAGAGTAGTATGGCAAGGAGCCCAAGGCATTTACTTCTACGTATAGGCAGATATGATAAGATAAGGCATGTCTCACAGACATCAATTCTCAAATTCTAAGGACTAGATTCTGTATGGGCCAGCAGTTTAAAATGCAGAGGGTGAGCTGAGGACACCTTCATCCGTGCACGAGACAATGAGGCTCAGGGAAGAAACCCAGCTCCATTACCACAAGCTAAGTGGTCCAGTCTGGAAGGAAGCCAGGTGGGGAACAGCAAGCCTGTTGTAAAGCCAGCAAATAAGACTCTGTATGAAGCATTCAAAACAAGTGTAAAGAAAGACGTGGCTGGAGCTAGTTCTTAATTGCGCCACCTATTCAATATTTTATTCATATATACACTCATTTATTCATTCTTTCTACAAATCATTATCGATCATCAGTTAGAGCAGCTCTTCTTAAATTTTAATGAGCACACGAATCATCCAAACATCCTGTGACAGAATGCAGGTGTAATTCACAAGGACAGAGTGGGCCATGAGGTTCTGCCCTTGTAACAGCCTCCCCAGGGATGCTGATGCTACTGGTCTGTGGATAACTGTCCAGGGCACATGGGATACCCAGAAATTCCTCTGCTCGATGGGAAAAAACCAATGAGGTTTTCCTCAAATGTGTTTGCACCCTCCACCTGACTGGGATGCTAAGGGAAAAAAAGTATACACTTTTTATTCTGTCTCTAATGTTACGTTATGTTTTATGTATATACACATAGCCCTGTGTTTACAGAGGAACATTATCCATTAATCCTATCTGGTTTAGAATGTGTTAGGAGCGTATCCTCAGCCACTCACAGTTCCCAATAGTCTATTCTCTGAACAGCACCACTGTATGATTATCTAGGAAATGTGGGGGTTGTGTGTGTGTATTTGCCTAATTCGAGATGCTAGAAAGTAGTGAAACGGTCTAGTCACAGCCTCCTCTGGCTCCCACGGTCTCATGGGCAATGCACCCAGAAGATCTATCTGGTCGCTAGCTGTCCTGCTGGCATTCTGCACGGAAACCTGGAGAGCTGATCACTGCATTCCCCCCCCCTCAGGACTCGTAGCCCTCTCTGGCTGGCTCAGCCTGAATTTGCCTCAACTGGTACTGGGAACTCCGAGGGAGCATCATGTCAGCATTCCGGCCCCTTTGGCAGGAGGGCTAGCCCCGTCTCTACAAGTGTGTTGGAGGTGATCATACGCTTCACCACAGGGAGACCCATTACAGCCCAAGACAATTAGTTCAGCCTCCTTCCTCCACGATCCCCTTCAGGAGAATGTGTACGCTCCCTGTCTGCTCTAGGAGAGTAAAAACTTTCCCTCTACACTTTTAGGTTCAGTGACTAGAACATGCAAATTAAACTACAATGAAACAGATTAACAGAAGTAAAAGTGTATAGATTCTGTTGGTGATAAGAGTTTTACACAAGGGGTGGGATTCACAGAAAAGAAATGAAAACCCCAAAAAGGCAGTTAGACCCAGAAGCTTACATAACATTTTATAAAAAGGACATATTAATTGTTGAGAGGAGACTGGACAATGGAAGGAGGGAGAGTTTGGGCTTCTAGGGGTAGCAGACTGTGAGAAGGAAATATCTGATGGAAATTAATGCTAGAATAGGATTTGGTTAGTAAGGTTTGTTATGCAGATGCAAGTTGGTACCCTCAGCCAGTAGTTACAAGTCAACTCTGGCGATTAAAAGTTGTTTTCTTCTTGATATCAGAGAAAGGGACGGTTTTACAAAAGAAGCTGTTACCTTTGCAAACAGTAATGTATGCCCTGTTTTTAGGCAGAAAGGGGAGGATTCGTACCATGTCTGCTTTCTAATTGCTTTTATCAATAAATAATCCTTATGCCAAAGCGGAACGTTCTGATCACCTCCCTTTGCTATGTCAGAACATTATAAACTTTTTTCCCTACCATTCTTTGGTAAGAAACACAGTCCTCCTTCAGCCCTAAACACCTTTCTTTGGTATTTTGTGTGTGTGACTCCCGACCTCCTTCACCTCTTACAAAAGTATCAGGCACCCCTGGGCTGCTAACGTGCCCCCACGACCCACACGGCCATCCTCAAGAACATTTCTAACAACTTGTATTTCAAAAGTAGCTGTGGGGGCGCCTGGCTGGCTCATCTGGTGGAGCACACAGCTTCTCCGTCTGGGGGTTGTGAGTTCAAGCCCCCCACTGGGCGTAGAGATGGCTTAAAAACTCAAAAATAAAAATAAATAAAAAGTAGCTGCGTACACGATTATATGATGAGTGGCTGGCTGTCTTTCCCTCCAGACTGTGGTAGCGCGGAGCACAGGGATGTCCCGGGGCGCTCGCACAATCCAAGGCATGTGACAGGTGTCTATTGGGTGTGCAGCAAAGAGGGGGATCACACGGGCCCAGCGCTGACAGCGAGGCTCTTTGGGTTAACTTAATTCCCACCGCCGACAAAGGGTAGTGGGGTCTGTTCCCATGTGCGTTTCAGAATTAGGGAAATTATAGCACTCAAGGAGGCAGGATTCATGCCCAGGGCGTCTGGTGTGGCCCCCGAGCCACCACACAGGGGAATCGGGTAGAGAAGGAAACCTGAGAAACCAGTGTACTCTGCAGACTTCTGTGAAGTCTCCCCCTTCGTATGCACATGGCATGCACACTGGACACTCAACCCCCTTTCTAATAGTTGAAAGTCTTTTCCTGGAGAAGAAAAGCCTCAGATGACCTCCCTTTTTATCTCCACTCACTGCTGTTGGGGATGGGGTGCGGGGGGGGGGGTAGATGGGAGCCCATCTTATTATGGAATAGGAAAAAACAAACCCTTCGGGCTTTGGCATTACACTTCTTTCCTTGTTTCCCATACTGTATGAGAAAGGCATTACTTCCCCCCCCCCCCCCCATTTTCCAAACCTCCAAGTTTTTTGGCCATGATTTTCGGATCCCTTTGATTCATTTACCAGACACTACAGGAACGGTCGCTAAGATCGCAACACCTGACAGGATGGTTTCTTAACAACACTGTAAATCATGCAGCTAAGCAAGAATGCAGAACGAGCTCCCCACACACCGTACTTGTTATACACCTTATATGCATACACAGATGCCGATAATGTATTGCTCCGCATGTCAAGGCACATCACAAAGATGCACGGTCTAAATAAATATAGAAGCTTAAAAGGTGAACTTTCTCTCAACTCAAACCCTGCGGAAATGCTCTCGACCTGATGTCAGTTTTGCTCTAGCACCCAGATTAGCATTTAGGACGGGTAGGACGGAGCCATGCTTTAAGCCACTCACAGTTGAAAATAATCTTTGTCTTCACTGATGAGGGATATGTTAAATCTTTTGAATACATACTGCTCCACAGGACAGAAGGTGCTAATCCACTCCTGGACCCAACGTTACCCTGTTCCTCTGTGCTATTTACACCCCTTTCAAGCTGCAATGCCCCAGGCGACAGACAATCGAGGGTCTTTGTGTTCCGAAGAAATACACATCAGTTTCTATCACAATGTACAAACACAGGATGATCCCAATCATTCTGCAAAATATGGCAGGAGAGATAAAAGCAAATAAACACTTCTATAACCTTGGAAAACACAATACAAAGGCAAAACACTCTTAGATACCAGCAGAAATTTCCTAAACCTACCCGATCATTTTTTTTTTAGAGAGAGTGCATGCTCGAGCTTCAAGGGGGAGGGGCAGAGGGAGAAGGAGAGAGAGAATCTCAAGCAGGCTCCACACCCAGCACAGAGCCCGACGCAGGGCTCGAACTCATGACCCTGAGATCACGTCCAGGGCCAGAATCAAGAGTCACAAGATTAACTGGTTGAGGCATCCAGGTGCGCCCCCTACTCCATCATTTTTTAATTTTACGAGCGTTTTTTCCTCTTTGACGTAATGCACACAAGACAACAACCAACATGTTGTTCTTGAGCTTGATATAAAATAAACCATTATGGCTTTAATTACGATAGCCAAAGTATGTTAACCCGAATGGCAAATAATTTCTTTAAATGATCAAATAATTCACAGTCAACAACTTGACAGACAAAACAATGAAAACCCATAATCACGACTTAAGAAAACCTGTCAAAATCACTGTTATACACATGAAAATAGTGTTACACTCTGTGTCAACTACACTTCAAAAAATGTACTTAAATAAATAACTGTATTTAAAAGAATAAAAGTAAAATTTAAAAAACATAACGCCTGGGACGCCTGGGTGGCTCAGTCGTTAAGCGTCTGCCTTCGGCTCAGGTCATGATCTCAGGGTCCTGGGATCGAGTCCCACATCAGGCTCCCTGCTCACGAGGGAGCCTGCTTCTCCCTCTCCCTCTGCTTGTGCTCTCTGTCAAATAAATAAAATCTTAAAAAAAACAAACAAACAAAACAAAACATAACGCCTTAGGAACTTTCAGTCACATCAGATAATATTTGCAATGAAACAGTTAAGGGAAAACACTATGCCGAGTATGCACGCAGTACGATACACCACTTTATTAAAATTAGACAATGGGTAGAAGATGATAGAATGGATAAACAGATACTCAGATATGTAAATGCAAGGAAGCAGAAGAAAGGAAAAAGCTCTACAGAGGTTTACCAAAATCACAACTACTTACGGATGCAAGGAGGGATTGCTCTAAAGAATTATGTTACAAAAGAGTAGATGGAACCTACAAGAATCAACACATCTTGATCATATGAGTCACAATACATGACTTTTCCCTATATATTAAACTGGGGGTGACCACATATGCTGATCTGTGCGTCCGCGCCTGCACACCCAAGTGGATCTCCTCAAATTGGTTCAAACCAATTTGATTCAGGGATATTTCATGTGAAATATGCAATAGCTTTTTCTATTTCCAGAATCATGCGTTATTTAATATTCCACGTGATTTTAATCACTCTGACGGTAACGTGTGGTAGTTAGGCCGTGTGAGAATAACGAGAGAATATTATTTGTAGACACATGTCATGTCACACACACATATACTTATGTATATGTGTGCACATAGGTGTGTGGAGCACGCATGGGTGTGTATAGAATCATAAGGATGAACATGACAGACTTAGCTGTATAAACAGCTCCAAAGAAGTTCGATGTTAAGGACAAAGCCACGGCCTATAGTCCCTTTCCCCATCCTGCTCCCTGCACATCACTGAACGTGTTGGTCGAAACCCTCCCGACCCACCACCATACACAAACACCCACTTCTCACCCGTGAGATTCTGAGAATTCTGCTTAATACCACTTTGCCTCGAGTTTCTCAGTCTGCGAAGTGGTGATCATCAGCATCCTCATCACACCCACTCTGCTTTGTTCTGCGGAGAGGTCATTCTCGGAAGCGAGTGCCCGCTACGTCGTTAACAACCGTTATCTAGAATTCTTGTGAATCGATCCAAGGACCCTCTCCCAAAGAATTCAAGGCTCCTGACACATTCTCAGATGTAAGCCAGCCATCACTGATGCTTTAGATGTGAAGGTGAAGAAACATTTCCGGTCCTCTTCCAGAGCTCCGACAGGGGTCTGCACGGCCAACGACCGCCTGGAGCCACGCTCCAAGCTCCCTGGAACTCAGCCACCCTCATGCATCTCTGTACTGTCTATGGCCGTTTTTGCTCTACATAGGCAGAGTGTGAGGCTTCTTGGCCAGCAAACCCTAAAATATTTACTGTCTGGTTCTTTACAGAGAGTTGGCTGAACCTTGGTCTTGAATCTTGATGAGGCGTGTAGATAACGTTCATTCTGTGTGCAAGGTGTTACTCATCTCTAGTGACATTGGGCATGGGCTTCCGTATGACACCAAACCCAGTGTCTCCATCCATTGGAAGTACTACGTGTCAAGGTAACTGCCTAATGATAAATGAGGACGTATGAGTCACGGGCTTAAAGAACCACAACGAAAGGTAATTAGGAAGACACAAGCGAGGACAGAGCACTCATGGAGTGCTGGCCTCACAATACATTCCCCAGCAGACTCAATAATGCCATTTCTAAGAGGAAAGAAGACGCAAACACTGACATGCTCCTTTTCCCTAGAATCATATCCCGTTTCATCGGCTGCATAATTCTAAGACTCCACAACTTCATTTCATTTCACTGGGATGCTTTCATTCTGTAACAACTCTCTGGGAGAACTGTCAGTGCTCAGAGCTTCTGATGGAAAAAGGTCCCTGTCTGGGCAATCACGTCCTCCAGCATGCCACAGCCTTGCCCTTACCAAGGGATTCACACGTACCGGGTAAAACGTGTGCACGGGGATCGACAAAGAACGGTTTGGGTTGCAAGCCAGGGGTGAAAGCCATGTCCGATCTGACTGACTCTGGAAAACGGCGATGTGCATTAGACCCCTGCAGAGAGGAGCTATCATTTTTCAATTCCTCAGGGAGACCAGCGTCTGCCATTTTTCCCCCTGCGTGGCTGACAAGCGCAAGCCCACCAGGCCTGGCTTTAGGGCAGCTTTAGGGGAAGCTTTCTTCCCCATGCCACCTCAGGCTTGTAAATGGACCCTTGTCAGTCTGTGTCAAGCCCCTCCGTTTACAAGGGGCACACAATGTCATGGTAATGATTCCAGGCTTGGCGCGCCTTCCAGGCTCCTGGAGCCTCTCGGAGAATTCGGGTCCACTGGCAGGGCAGAGCGTGAATTCTTCTCCGAAATGAACTAGCCGGCTCTGAATGCTAGGAAGAAACACTGAATTCTAAACCCGGCCGAGCTCAGGAACAGCACAATGATGCTCCGGGTCCCGGCGTGTGAAGCTCGAGGCCAGAGTTTGAAAAGGTTTCCTCCTCTAAAAAGGCTCTTTCTTCACCACGCCAAGCAGTTTATTTGCTCTTTTGTTTGGGCTCCGGTGACTTATGGGTCTGGGAAGCATTGCTCTGCAAAACGTAATAACTCTTGCCATGAAAACAGACTGGTTTTAATGACAATAACTTGATGTATCAATTACTAAGAAATTGCTACCGTGTGATAAAAGGTCTGTAAACCTAAAACATGATACAACGGAGCCTCAGAAGGAGGGAAAGGCACCCTTGGGAAACCATAATAATAAAAATGTCAAACCTAGCGGTAAATTGGGACCAGGAAAATACCCTCTGGGGGATAAAGTCCCTGCCTGAGACAGGGGTAAAACCTGCTCCAAGCTGCCAAATAGCAAATATCCTTTGATAGCCAAGCCAATCTGGGCTTCCATCTTCATGGAAAATAGGATTAGGGCCTTTTGCCATTTTTTTCCCCATACCGGACAACGGAAGAGTCTATCATCATGAAAATTCCACATGGGGTTTTCTATGGGAACTCTGTACTGTCTGCTCTTTCTAAAAAATGAAGTCTATACACCACAAAAAAAGGAAAAAGAGAGAAAAAAAAAATCAAACCTCGAAATCAAAAGCAGAAAGAAACTTAGGAACACAAAGAAGGAAGCACCGGGGTGGTTTGTGGCTGATTATTTGCGGGTTCTTAGCTTAAGCTCAAGGCTCCTCCTGGGTGTTGGCTGAAAATCCAGACAGATCACAGGGAAAAAAAAAAAGAAAGAAAGAAATCCATGTAACATGCTTTAGTCTCTCCTGTGTGCACCTCAGTGATGGAGGATGGTCACTCCGGGCCAGCAGAGCCCAGGACACCAAGTGCAAGGGAAGGCGAGCAGGCCTCGCACGCTAGGAGGAGACTGGGGGTGCGAAGATTGTCAGAGCATCAGATCATTAGCTTGGGATAGAAGTTCGGCATATTTGACACCTGAATCTCTCCTTTGTGGATGTTCTCTTTACTTCCCAAAAACAAATGGCTGCAAAACACCTAGGGGGTTCTTTGGATCCTGCTGGTCCTGGAAGAACAGAAGAGCAGGAATTCCACGGTGTGGGGGCACTGAAGGACCTTCCTTCACAAGGTCCGATGTGGGCCCTGGGTGCTAATGCTTCAACACCACACACACCAGTGTGTGCAATGAGCCCACTCGCCCCTGCTCTCTGTGAACACAGAACCCATCCTCGCAGCACGCACCGGGCGACGGAATCGAAATCTCCACCTTGGGTTTTGGTGTTGGGGTAAAACACATCTTTTGGCTCGTTTGGGTTTTGGAGCATTTAGTTTTCCTGGCTTAGGCTAAAATAAAATAAAAATAAAATAAAAAGTGACTCTCTATACTTTCTAGACCAAACTAGGTTCCCAGTGTTCTGTTTTTTATTCTGTTTTAGTTTAAATCTACACATCTGAAAAACCCTGCATGTGTTTCTCCCCGAAAACACACACTGAGAAAAGGCTTCGTGGGTTCACGTTCAAGCTGGTTGGAAAACGCAAGGCCTCCTCTCCAGAGCGTTTATTTCTCCAGCGTGAACGCCCCCTCATCCAATCATTCTGGATGATCCTCCTCCTTGAATTAAAGGACTGTGACGTTCATAATACAGGAGCTATTTTGTTCTAATATTCTCAAATAAAAGATGAACGTCCATCACGACTTCCACCCAAACATACGGCTGACAGCTTCAGGCCAGGTGTGAGTCATGCATTGGCTTAGCAGTTGAAACCCACTGAGACCCAGACTTGCTTACTGAGCTCAGGAGCTGAAGGCTTGTGTTTCCACTTCAGGGACACATCCCCCTATCCATTTGTATACTTATAATCTGGCCAACGCGCAATCACGTTCCGCCTTCACTAAACTCAAATGCAGCATTTCCTACCGTGGAATAGTCTGGCGGTTACAGCTTTGCCATTCACCACTTTACTGATGCCGTGTTCCCTGGCATTTCCTTATTTCCTAACAATTACATTTATCTAGCATAGCAGCCCGTGAAAATTAAACGATTCGTTTAGCGGTGAGGGCAATGGAGAGAGAGTTGTAAGGTCTGCGGGTCATTCCGGGCGTTTTTCACTTGCCAGTTCTGTGAGCTTGAGAAGCCTCCTTCAGCTCTCTGGGTCGCAGCAGAATTGTTCCTTTGTATTCCATGGGAACACAGGGAGGGTCTCACTGGAAGGATGCAGGTGCTATAAAAGGCCAGTGCGCTCTCGGTGTCTACCAACAGCACGGGAAGCCAGTGATGGCATCTCACCAACCTTCTCATGAAGCGACAAGCAAAACCAAATCTCGAGCCAACTCTCCCTCGTCCTGTCAGGTAAGAACTCTGTGCTGCTAAGGAGTGTTGGGACAAAACCATCTTCACCAGAGTCGATGCCTTTGAGGAATGAAAGACACGTCGAGGAGGGGTGTGCTTTAGTGCGTGAGTTATATATCCTCTCAGGGAAAACACAATGCATGTACAACCCGGAACATGTTTAGTATTCACAGAAGTAGAAATGAATTTTAAAACAGGCCTTTTAAATTGCACTCAACACGCTGCCCAAAAAAATGCCAAAGTGATGCTCGCTTTGAGAGTTTAAATAACGTTGCCTCAAAGTTTTCAGAACATGAAATCCTGACATCTGGTTGGGATACAGAAGCGAAAACAAACCACGTTCCTACTGCAATAATTAGGGGAATAAGTATCAACTGAAATATACTATTAATTCCAAGCTACATCATCGCAGGGCTGTAAGTACCCAGAATCTAAATTCCAGAATGGGTCACGCTTTCCCTCGGTGGGCAATGGCTACAGCCTCTTCCTCTCTGGAGGTTTTGGCTGAGATCAGGCATAGAGAGGATCAGATGGGCCATAGCGAAGGGACTCCCCCAGGTAAGCCTTCAAGAGCCAAAGGGCTGGCAAAAAGGATGGAAAATCTCCTTGCTCCCTGCCTACACTGGAGGGCTATGCCTGCCTAGGACAGAAAGCAGAGAGGGCCTTCCAGAGTTTTGCAAGCCTAGCACTGAAAGTCCTGCCATGGGGGAAGGTTCACAAAACACCCGGCAGACCACGTCTCCCCCTCCAGATGCTTATACTACAGAAAAAGTCAAATTAACACAAGTTGGCACCCATCCCAACCCAGTTCAACAAATTACTGGATGCAAGTGAACATCTCCTCCCTTCACGTGCCCTCTCTAGGGTAAATATTTTAAACCGTATCATGGATAACTATTTAGAAAATGCATTTTCAGACCCCGTAAACCCAGTGCACAAAACACAACTGCAACCGTTTTCCATGTCCCGAAGCATCGACAGCAAGAACTTGCCTCATGTTCTCTATAAAGTGATGTTCTCTATAAAGTGATTTGCCTCTGTTTTACTTGACCCCTCCAGGTTCAATCTTAAACTAGAAACTCAGCCTTGTTTAAAATGGTTGGCCAAATGAAATTAAGTAAAGTTCTGTACTGGCATAGAGGGGGGAAAAAAACAGCATAATATTTTATAAAGTTATATTTTGTGGCTTAACCGATTTTCTCACTTGAGCATTTAGAATACATGACGATAGATGGTAATTTATTAAGCACATGTTCTTCAAGGAAAGGCCGGGAAGAATGAAAGAAAACATGAGAAAGAGAGAGATGAAGTCATTTCCAATGACTACAGTGTAATGTAAAAGGTGGTATCCTTGTACGGCATATACAACGAATTCACAAGCAATGAAGGAAAAGGTTATGTGCTTGCAATACTAAATGATGTTTTCAAATGAACTCTAACTCATTAATTATCCTGAGATGCATTTGAGAAGGATGGAAAACATTCTTTTATCAACAACTTTAAAAAATAAAATTTCACTCGATTTCTCAAAATTTAAAAATCCCTCTCCTTGCCAAGATTTAAAAAACAAGGGCGGGCAGAAAAAAAGACCCTTGTCCTGTTCTTCAGGATTGACCAGAAGAGGGTTTCTGCTTCACATGCTAACTTGGTAACTGTTGTGTATGGAATCAACAGTAGTTTGGCCTTTGAATTAACCTAGGTGTTTCCAAAGCTCTGACCTCATTGGGAATGACCCTTTTAATCTTTATTCTGCATCTCTTCTTCTAAGGGGAGTGGATTAATAGTGCTAGACAACTTTTGCAGCACAATTTCTTGAAATTTCTAATAAATCTGTGAGCCAGAATGTGCTTCCTTTTATAATCCATCAAGAGCTGAATGTTTAACCAATGACTGCCTTTTTCTAAGGATTTTCTGCTTTCTTTGATTATGCAAATCTTCGCTGTATGTGGGACCTGGAGGCTAGTTTTGTTTCCCAGGTTGTTGAAGAAGAGCTATTTCAGCTGACTTCAAAATGAACGGCATTTCACTCATCACTGGCACCTTCAATTAAGACTTTGTAAAAAAGATAGATTGGAAGATTTTACATAGAGAGATACATAGCTATACAGATATAATTAGTTATATGTCTACAGATACATATTAGTTTTTATATATACTATTATATATATTATATATTTTATATAATATAAATATAATCTCTATCTACAGATAGTTATAACTTATTATATACTGATACACATTAGTTATATATATGCCATATATATACTGTATATAAATGTTCAGTATATATATATATATATATATATGTATATTATTTACAAAGTAATGAAATTATCAAAGTACACAAATCTCATTGGAATGTGCTTATGTAGTTATGTTGTTTTAATTAAAATGTACCTTGGAAGGGTTTCAAAACGAGATTACTACAAACATTATTCATTTCTTCATAGATAATGTATGCTCATGTTTAATAATACTGTTATATAACTGTATACGGGGGGGGGTTGGTGGGAGAGAATAAGTATGTTTATACACAAATATACATATCATTAACACTATCTTTAATTTAGATATAAAAAGCTATTTATTTTTTTAACTTTATTTTTTTTTAGTAATCGCTACACCCAATGTGGGGCTCGAACTCACAACCCCAAGATCAAGAGTTGCACGCTCCACCGACTGAGTCAGCCAGGAGCCCCAGGTATAGAAAACGATTTAAAAGTGGATGATATGGGGCACCTGGGTGGTTCAGTCATTAGGCGTCTGCCTTTGGCTCAGGTCATGATCCCAGGGTCCTGGGATCGAGCCCCGCATCAGGCTCCCTGCTCCGCGGGAAGCCTGCTTCTCCCTCTCCCACTCCCCCTGCTTGTGTTCCCTCTCTTGCTGTGTCTCTCTGTCAAATAAATAAAGAAAGAAATCTTTAAAAAAAAAAAGTGGATGATACTTTCACTGTAACTGGAGAACACCACAGGAGAATTTGTTAAAGGGGGATGAATTTGGCCACACTTCTCTTCCTCATACTCCAAATCTATGTACAAAATTATGTATCTTGTAATTTCATCAGAAACTTCCTGGAAATAGAATTTGCATATGACTAGTTACATGAATAAATGCTTTCTATTGACATTTTGTTTCTAATTAGAGCCAGAACATAACTGAAACGATATTTTATTTTGTCCTTGGCCAGAACGAGGAGATAAAAGTGGCACAGATTCTTAGAAAGTAAAATAATCAAAGAGGAAAACGAGATGCCTGGTGGGGAGCTTAGTTCAACACCTCTTTAGGAACACAGCTTCATGGCTGGAGAAAAGATTTTGCAAAATAGATCCGGTGTCGGATTCCAGACCAGCAAAGGGGATCGATGCAGGGACGCCTCGGTACTCTGCCAACTGAAGTAATGACTTCACAAAAATGTTCTTTCATTAAAACAGAAAATATTCTTTATGGGTGCAAGTGTGGTTCATAACTGCCTTTTTATTTTAATGACATCAAAGACGTTTCCATTTGAATCCATAATCAAAGCAAAATAATTAAGGTGAGTAAAGAGCAGAGCAGAGAGGAAAGATCAATGGGAAGGTAATGATGGCCAATCCGGAGCACTTCTCCTTCAGAACCTGAGTCCTTACTCATCGACGCCTTTGGAGACCACCGTTGGAGCAGAATTTGAAAAGTAACCCATCAGTCAGGTCTGGATATTAGAAGTCAATTGAGGGAAAACTTACTGGAGTTAAACACTAATACTCATAATGTGAGACTCTCAAATGGACTGTTGGAAAGGAAGGTGAAGTCAACATGAAAAAAAAAAATCCACGCAATTAAAAGTCCCGTCAATCTGAGCTCCAATAAGGCGGGTTTTCATGTCTTTGCCTCACTCTTGGACCCCTCTCACCTAGAACTGAGTACCACGCACAAAACATGGATGAAGGAATTCAAACTGACTCGCCCGTATTTCCATAGCTAGGTAATATCACGGTGAAGAGGCTGAAAGCATAATGATCATGAAAAATCCACGGAGCAGAGGTAGAGGGGACACTGAATCCCTTAATTTAAGGGACTGACCCTTAAGATGGTAATTATAATGTAAGGGTCCATGGCTTTTTTTGAATGAATGTCCTCTAGTTTTTATGTGCAAATAATTGCTCATTTTTTTAAAAGATTGTATGTATTTATTTGAGAGCGAGCACAAGCAGGAGAAGAGGCAGAGGGAGAGGGAGAAGCAGAGTTCTCGCTCAGCTGGGAGCCTGACATGAGGCTGGATCCCAGGACTCTGAGATCATGACCTGAGCCTAAAGCACATGCTTATCTGACTGAGCCACCCAGGAGCCCCAGCTGCAATTTTTTTTTTTTTTTTAAAGAGTTGATTTGACAAAGGACAGAAGTAGACCAGCTTTAATAACTGAATGATCAAACACCTTTAACCGTAAGTCACAGAAAAAGGAGAAATGGCTTAAATCAGGAAGAAATGATAGCTGTCCTGGCATTTCATGAGGCTGAGCACAACTCTCCTGAAATCCTTCCATATACAGACTGGAGCCTGTTGTCAGTTGATACTGTTTCCCGTGGACCCTGGGCACAACTTCACTCTCATAATTTAGGCATTCATCTCCCCTTAGCTGAAATTTGTGTTTTGGCAGACACGACAAAAGCCAATGCCGGCTGCTTAGGTAGGAGCTCTACATGGCTGGGTGCCGAGTGAATAGCAATGAAACGACCTGGATTGTCCACCTTTGCTCATTACAAATGAGATGGAGAAATAAGTCAGGCTTGGACACAGAGGAAACCTGATGGAGGAAATTTCTCCCTCTGTATCATCACATAGCCTCTTGGAAGTATGATAAATTCACGAGCAAGGCAAACATCACTGCCTACAGAGGGATGCTACAATCACCCGGCCCCATGGAAGCAGATTCTGTTAGGCACCGATTATGATGTGCCACTGATAGATTTCCAACACTAAGGACCAAATACGACCTGAAGAAAAGACGTAGTGTAGTCAAAGAGAGTTACCACCATTTTGGCTGCTGGGTTTTAAAACCTAGTATGCTCAGGTACTCAGGTCTTGATTCATTTTCTATGTTCATCATTCTTTCAACAGATACGGAGTAGAGATACAATTTTTTAGCAAACTAGGCTTAGACTCTGTCCTCAGGAAGCTGTCCTCAGGAGATCTATTAACTTAATGAAAAAAAAAGAGAAATTTAATAAAAAATAGAGAGACATAGAAAGACACCCAGAAAGAGTGAGAGGGAAGGAGGAAGGAATGCAAGAAAGAAGGAAGGAAGACGGAGAGGAAGGTAGGAAGGAAGGAAGGAAGGAAGAAGGGAGGGAAGGAAGGGAGGGAGGGAAGGAAAGAAGAAGCAAGAGGGAGAGGAAAGAAGGAAGGAGGGAAGGAAGAAAGAAAGGAAGGAAGGAAGGAGGGAGGGATGGGTGGAGGGAGGGAAGGAAGGGAAAGGGGAAGGAAGGAAGGAAGGGAAGGAGGGAAGGGAGGGAAGGAAGGGAAAGAGGAAGGAAGGAGGGAGGGAAGGAAGGAAGGAGGGAGAGAAGGTAGGAAAGAAGGAAGGAAGGAAGGGAAAGGAAGGAAGAAAGGGAAGGGAAGGAAGGAGGGAAGGGAAGGAAGGAAGGGAAAGAGGAAGGAAGGAAGGGAAGGGAAGGAAGGAGGGAAGGAGGGAAGGGAAGGAAGGAGGGAAGGAGGGAAGGGAAGGAAGGGAAAGAGGAAGGAAGGAGGGAAGGAGGAAAGGAAGGTGGGAAGAGAGGGAAGGGAGGGAAGGAAGGGAAAGAGGAAGGAAGGGAAAGAGGAAGGAAGGAAAGGGAAGGAAGGAAGGAAGGAGGGAAGAGAGGGAAAGGAAGGAAGGAAGGGAAAGGAAGGAAGGAGGGAGGGAAGGAAGGAAAGAAGGAAGGAAGGAAGGGAAAGAGGAAGGAAGGAAGGGAAGGGAAGGAAGGAGGGAAGGGAAGGAAGGAAGGGAAAGAGGAAGGAAGGAAGGGAAGGGAGGGAAGGAGGGAAGGGAGGGAAGAAAGAGCAAGAGGAAGGAAGGAAAGAAAGGGAAGGAAGGAAGGAGGGAAAGAAGGAAGGAAGGCAGGAGGGAAAAGAGGGAAGGGAGGGAAAGAGGAAGGAAGGAGAAGGAAGCTATAAGATGGTACACGTGATAGCAGCTGAGGAAGAGAGGTCTATCACGCTTGGGGAAACTCTCTTCCTATCACAGATGCCACACGGAGGGTGAACCAACATTCAGAGTCAGGGCTGCACTTTGAGCTCAGCAGGGGCATGCTGTAACAAGAAGAGGGTTTGAAAACTAAGAACAGATGTATAAAGATAAGAGCTGAAAGTGAGAGAATTATCTGTGTGTCTGGATATCTTCACAGTCAAAGTAGCTGCAATGCTATGAAGTGACAAATTGAGGTCAAGTGGAGTCAGGTAGTAGACATAGGAAAATCAGACAGATCCGCACACAGGTCTCCTACACTTGTTTATACAGCCATCCTTTCATTTCTTTGATCCTTCATTAACTTTTAGGAATGATCCAGGTATAAGAAAACAAGAGCCTAGACTTCTGAGAGAGGGGAAGTAGGGTAAACACTAAGACTTTGGGTATGCAAAACAACTGCTCTTGGAAATGTGTAGAAAATGAGATTAAAAATTAATGGGCCACTGATTGTTGTGGGAAATGGAAACTTTCCCATTGCTTTAGGGTTTATTAGAGGGCACAGAAATTAGAGAGCTCCTGAACGAATGTTTTTGACTGCCCCCCCCCAAAAAAAATCTAAGAATTCACAGCACCAGATCAGAGCTTTTTAGCACTAGTCATTTCTTTTTCTCTTTTTAGATCAACATAACATTAACATGAATTGTTTACAAGGTTCACCTAGAAAGCTTTTTTTTTTTTTTGCTTTTCAGTCATGAAATATAGAAGAGGAAAAACATGATAAACTCAAAAAAATAAGGTTGCTTCATAATGGACAGAGTTCTCAAGAACATGTAGACAGCTGTCCACCCAAAACCACTATACTGGAACTTATTTATGCACATCTTTAATTCTCCTGGCATTTGCTGCCTCTGTGCCCTCAGATGCTTCCTTACTGCGGACACCCGGGTGCCGACAGTCTACAGTGACTCAGGTCTTCAGAGCTGGAACAAGGGCTGGCCTCCAGCTTGGCTGCCATCTTGTCCACTATACCAGGAGCTATGGCATCCATTAATGTGGCTAAGACTCTAGCTCATCTCCCTCTCTCAGATGTGATATAATGAAGTTCCAAACGTCTGGGTGTGGGTTGCCTGCATGGACTAGCAGCACAAGACTATTAATACTCTGTAGGGTAGATCTCATAGGGAACAATAACTCTATCTCCCTTTCATCCCCCAGTGGACTTCTCTGGAAAATCTCACTCTTCCTCCTTAGACAAGTCCACACCACCAATGCATTGTGCTATGTTTTCTTGTCTTGCCGTGACCAGTCTACAATGCATTGTCTTTTACTGGATGTCCTTGAGCTTGCGACTCCCAGTAAAGCATCTTTGTGTAAGCTCTGCCGTAGGCATGCCCTGCTTTCTAGGGAATCCAGGCACAGACAGTAGGGACTTTCTCAGGCTGGAAAGCAGACCCCACAGACAGGATTCAGAATTTACACTGTGCGACCTCCTTGAGGGAGTGGGAAATATACTGCTGGTGGTTGCCACAGCAGTGATCTCACAATTACAGAAGCTTTCACCTGTGGAAAACTGAAATCAGATGCAGGGGGAAGACAAAACTTTGGAGATCCAGACGCCGCTGGCCTGAATTGGTACGAGGAGCACAATAAATGTGAGGACTGTTGTGTAGGGTGGCTGCTTTCAACAACATTGGAAGCCTTGGAAGAAGAAAGTGACAAGTGGCTAACGGTCCATGTCATGGATGCTGTGCAAGCCAGGAAGCCCCATGGAAAGCTCTACGAAAGACGTGTCTTCTGCAGCAACAGGGCAGGTTCTGCTGAAAATGAGGACCAGGATGGAGAGTAATGGGGCAGAGCATCCGCAATGACTGGATGTGGAGCCCTGACCGGCCCCGTGTGTGAAAACGGGGCTTGGTAGGGAATGAGCAGTCCCTGAGAATTCTGGGTGACTAACAGAAGGATCGCAAACCCCACATCCCATGGAACACTCCTGACATCCTCATTCCACCATCCAAAACCTAAACACCTCTTCCTTTGCAGTGAGCTCACACAGAGCAGGTGCCTCTGAAAATGAAGTGCATATTCCTCAAGACACAACCTCATCATCCTTTGTGCTCCCAAGAGCTGTGATTTTCAAACCTGCATTAGAATCACCCAAAAGCCTCAAGCATGGGCTGCTGAGCCCCACACTGATGGCTCGGGAGTGGGTCCCAGGAACGTGTCCTTCCATACGTTCCCAGCCCACCTTGTTCCTGCTGGTCTGAGGCCACACGGTGAGGAACCACTGCTGTGGTCCTCTCCTCAGATCTCATCACAGATGAGCTGGGCAGCACGAGCCCCACTCTGCAGAAACAAACGGCCTATACGCGAAAGGCCATGCACCGCCAGCCTCACTGGCACCAGCTACGGGACTCCGTGTGGAGGTGAATCCCTAGACAGGCAGGGAGTGGAGAAGCAGCATACAAGGCTAGAGAAGGGACGTCAATGGAACGGTGGCGTTCACACGTGACATGGGATTTGAGTTTCTGAAGGACGTCTAGAGCTGAGATGATGACACCTACAATAGCAGACCCAGAAATGGCCTTCTGGACATGCAAGGGAGCTGCCAGACCTCAGTGTAGAACTGAGAGAGGGTTCGAAGACTAAGGGAAGTTGGGGTGCTAAAATGAATTGCTCCCATAAAACAAGAGACCCCCGTCCACCTGATGTTGTTCCCTGGGAGCATTCAGAGGGCTCCCACTTCACTAAAGCAATAAGGAATGCACAGGTGAGGGGGGGATCAGTTTAGCACGTTTTAGAAGCGATTCAGCAGGTGTGTTCCGGGGCCAAGGTTCAGAATGGATGACACAGTCACACAACTAGATTCCTTAATATTGATGGCATTGGTTGGATTTTGGAATGATACTTAGCGACCACAAGGAAGGCGCATTTTGACTGGCATCAACCCAGAGCAACCATCAGCATGCCTGATGCCCAAGAATCTGTGGATAACTCGGTGCATGTGCAATGCTAACCAAAATGTATGTTCTTGATTATGTGCAAAAAAAGAAGCTTGCAACGCCTCCATCAATAACATAACTCTCCTCTTTGGAGAAGAGGCAGGAACCAGGGAAGCGGTCTCAAGCTGAGCAAACAAGTGTAGCAACTGCAAGTATTCCAGTGCGGACAAACAGTGCAAAATACACAGTCTATTTCATATGAATGAAATTTACATGTAAAAATAAATATATGCATATTATTATATGCAAATATATACACACATATACTTCCTGAAAGACCTATCATTGTAAACATGATTTAAATATAACTCAGTTCAGGCGCCTGGTAGTTCAGTTGGTTAAGCGTCTGCCTTCAGCTCAGGTTATGATCTCAGGGTCCTGGGATCAAGTCCTACGTCGGGCTCCCTGCTTGGCGGGGAGTCTGCTTCTCCCTCTCCCTGACCCCCACTCATGCTCTCCCGCTATCTCTCTCAAATAAATAAAGTCTTAAAAAATAGATATAACTCAGTTAAATTTAAGATGGCATCTTATTTCAGACCACTTACTAGGGTGAAGGATGTAGGATGAATAGCACTGTTTTTATATTTGGAGATATTAAAGTAGAGTAGGAAAGTGAACATGGAAGTCCAAACTCCATGCACAAATCTACAAGGTACAAGCAGGAGCCAAGAGGCAAGAGTGAATTGCAACTGGGGTCTGTGGAGACAGGATTCCGGAGGGAGAGGACAGTAGATAGAACTGAGGAAGGTCACCATGTTGTCATGACAGAAACAGGGGTGGGTAAGAAAAGGGCAGAAGGAAGAGTGTGCAGACAGACCCATCCACAAGTGAATGTAATTGTTGTTGCCCTAATCCTAAGGCACAGTTCCGACTGTTACCATTTTAACGAATTCCAGGTGGTCAGGAAAGAAAATGAGATAGAATCTTTGGAAGAGGGGCGCCTGGGTGGCTTAGTTGGTTAACCATCTGCCTTAGGCTCAGGTAATGATCCTGGGTTCCAGGATCAAACCTCGTATTGGGCTCCTTGCTCAGCAGGGAGTCTGCTTCTCCCTCTCCCTCTGCCCCTCACCCCACTCGTGCTCTATCTCAAATAAATAAATAAAATCTTTAAAAAAAAAAAAAAAAGCATCTTTGGAAGAAGAAACACATCTAGGCGGGGATCTCTATGTGCCTTCTGCACTGTGACAGTCACCTCCCATTCCAAGGAAAACCCTGTGTGGGATTTTCCAACTGTTTGAATTCTCTCCCTTGGTTTATGGTCATTGTACTCCACGCAGAGCCCAACTGGGGTTTTCTTTTTTATTAAAAAAATAAACAAAGCTAGCGATGAGACATCACCTCTGCCGACTTTTTAATTATATTTTGATGGCTCTTCAGGAATAACACCTTTCTGCAATCATACATCAAAAGCAAACAAAATTAAACCCACACCCGAGGGCCTACCAAATCACAGGCATCTTTACGGAAACAACGCAAAATTAATTTGAAAAGTGTTGAATTTTGAAAACATTTTTCCTCCCCTCCCTATTAAATGTGTCTTCTATACATCAAAAGGCGAAACTTTTTATTAGTGTTTCTTTCCAAGATTGCTAACCAGGCCCCAGTATTTGTCAGGCTTGCTGGCGTCGATAGAAATGTTCTTCTGCCCCTGGGAGCTGAGCGTCTCAGTATTTCTCCTGCAGCTTGGCTGCCACTCTCCTGCACGACGGGCCTGTGACGGTGACCTCTCTCCCTGTGCATGGTGACTTCCAAGGGTGATGAGCATCACAGCCCGCAAAGAGGTCGGTCAAACCCCTGAGTGCTAGCTATGGACAGTTTGAAGGGCCATCTCAAAGTCGCGTTAGCTAAAACACCATCCATGCTACTGAAGTTTCCACAAACCCTCCACATATCAGAGTTTTGTCTGCTTCTCTACAAACAACAACTTCCGAATTTTGCCTAAGATCCTGGCCAACTAAATGAGACAACAGTCGAGTGGAAACATGTACATTGCTGGATCACAGCATTGAAAATATTAGAATCACATGCCTTGGTTATAGTTTTGCAGCACTTTAATATTTGAACTCTTCATTAATTCATTCAAGAAGTTTTTACTGGATTCTGCCATCTGATCTATCCTTCTTTTTCAGCAAGTATTCATTGAACACTTCTTGGCGCTAGGAGACAATTGGAGGCTCCAGCGGTGATGAAACAAATGTCCATAAAATTACCCTAAAAGAATTAATAGAAGTTCCTATAAATGATAACTAGCAAGAGATGGCCCCCTTGCCAGTTGCATTAAATGGATAAGGAACATGGTGGTAACCATCTTAAAAACAATAGTTACTTAAAAATAGGGTGACCACCACAACAAAAACAATGGTTACTGAGCTCTGGATCTGAGCAACGTCCGGAACCGTGACTTTTTACGTGTGTTGTAGTTTATCAACAACAAAGTAACCGGAGATTGGCCCCACCAATGCCTCCTTCCTGTGACCTTCAATATGGACCTTCATATAGCCCTTCAAATATTATTTCATTGTAACTGGCCTAAAATTACCACATGAGTAAAAAAGAATACAACAGTAAAGCAATGCAACTTAGCAACACAGATTAACCTCAAAAACGTGTTGCTAAGTGAAAAAAGCCAGGCAAAATCTACTATGTCAAAAATCATTCCATGTACATTAAAAGCCCAGAATAGGGGGCGCCTGGGTGGCTCAGTCGGTTAAGCGGCTGCCTTCAGCTCGGGTCATGATCCCAGGGTCCTGGGATCGAGCCCCGCATCGGGCTCCCTGCTCGGCGGGGAGCCTGCTTCTCCTTCTCCCTCTGTCTGCCGCTCTGCCTACTTGTGCTCTCTATCTGTTAAATAAATAAATAAAAATCTTTAAAAGCCCAGAATAGGTGGGGTACCTGGGTGGCGCAATCAGTAAGTGTGTGACTCTTGGTTCCAGCTCAGGTTGTGATCTCAGGGTCATGAGATCAAGCCCCACACTGGGCTCCATGTTGAGTGCAGAGACTGCTAAAGTTTCTCTTTGCCTCTCTCTCTTCCCCTCCCTGCCTCATGCTGTCTCTTTCTCTGTCGAATAAATAAATAAATTTAAAAAAAAAAAGAAAAAGAAAAAAGCCCAGAATAGGTGACTGTGAGGACACAGAAAGTAGGTTAGTGATGGCTGGGGGCTAGGGGTTGAAGCAGGGATCAAATACACATGGGCTCAAGTGATCTTTCTTTGGGTGGATGGAAATTTTCTCCACCTGGATTGTGGTGATGGTCGCACAACTCCATAAATTATTAAAAACCGTTAAATATGCGAGTTCTACGGCATATAAATTACACCTCAATAAAGCTGTTAAAAAACAAAGAGGGAGAAATGGCCCTAGATCAGGAACCATGAAATATGTCATCTTTAAGGACCATTAATCTACTTCTCTACAGAGTTTCATGTTCATCACCTTCCCTGTTTAGAAAAGCTACAAGTCCTGGTACTTCTCCTCTGCCCTCACGCTGCTACCTTGCTCACAGCACTTCTGAGATGTGGAAGGGGGCTTCCCACTCCAAGCAAGTCTGTGACACCCGCCGGACACCTAAAATTCAACTCAGTTCTGACACCGTCTGCCTGGAGGCGGCATCGGATCCCACAGGTGAAGGGCTCAGTCCCACGAGCCTGGCCCCTGCCCTTTCGGACACCACTCACAAGCCCACATTGTCACCTCTGCTCGACTCACTGGCGACAGATCGGAGGTCTCCGTCCGTGGACTTGACTGATTTGCTAGACTGGCTCACGGAGGTCAGGAAAACAGTTGTATGCACTGCTTGACGAATTCATAGGAAAGGATATGATATAGGATAGAGAGCATATAAGCATGGAACAGATGCACAGGGTGAGGTAATATGGAAAGAGTGAGGAGCTTCGGAGCCACCTCTGGGCACCATGCTCCTGGCACCTCCAAGTATTTACCAGGCTACAAGCCCCCCTGTACTTCAGGGATTTGTATGGTAGCTTCATCATGATCAATCTTAATTCCATCGCCAGCCCTTCTCCCCTTCCTGGCGGTTGGGGTTTGATGCAGAAATTTCCAAGCTTCTAACTGTGGCTTGGTCTTTGGGGGCTGGCGTGGTGGCCAGCCCCCAACCATGAGCCCATTAAGTCACCTCACTGTAACGCAAGACGTTCTTGTCACCCAGGGAATTGTGAAGGGTTTAGGAGCTCTGGTCGGAACTGTAGGCAGAGACCAATATCTGCTTTCCATTAGCTCACATTTCTCTGTTAGGAAACTGCAGATCCTTTGCATGGCTTGTGCGACCAGCTTTTTCAGGTGAAATCAAGCTGCCCTTCAGACACAGGCATCAATCACTCCTGAATGCCTGCATGGCCATCTGAGCTCTAAATGCCCGTGGTTTCATGCAAGTCTAGGACACAAGGTAATGCTCTCTCGAATTTCTCTCCTACAACAAGTCAGTGAGCCTGCATGCTGGTGTACAGAAAGACAAGTAGCATTTATCAAGCCCTTCATGTGTGTGACAAACACAGCCACCTTGCAGAAATCCTTTATCATTCCTCATAAAAACCTGGAGAATGGACCTCATCAACTCCCTTTTCAAATGCAGACACTGTGCTTTGGAGAAGTGAAATGATCTGGTCCAAGGTCATCAAGACAATGGATGGCAGGGAAGGAATTATGAACGCAGCTCTCCCCACATCCTGGAACTCTCCTGTTAATTAATGTTGCCTAAGGAGTTGGAGTTCTGAGTTGGGGGTCCTTAAGGTGCTAGGACATCAGTGAAGCTTTGAACCTGCAGAGCACTCGGGGGTTGGACAAAGTTAAATAAGTATGCTGGTAGTAACTACACAGCACTGTATCTCTAATCCCATTATAACACAGCCATGCAAAATCCCCAAAGAGCTGTAACACTGAATTGTCTTTAAATAAAATATATCTTCAATTTCATTTTTATCACACCAATGAATTGGTGCCAAACACACTTCAATTATTGTATATTGTTTTTTCGAAATTCCACTTAAATCTTGCTCTAAAAATAACATTTTCCTTGCTCAAGGGCATGGAGGACGAGCCAGGAGAATCAACAGCATACTGGTCTGAACAGAGGACAGAAAGAACCCAGACAGGAAGACTGGGGCATGAAGGAAGAAAACCACAAGACACGACTTTGTTAAAACATTTAAACAATGCTGGAGGGTGTTTATAGAAATGTAGTGAAGGAGAGTGACTTGGGGTCCATATTCATGACAAGAATTCCTACGACTGCATTTGATTTCAAGGACATCAATAGTTGGTGCTGTGGCGAATCAGTTACACCAGTTGTGGGATTTACGTCATTAGTGATGCTCAAGTGCAGTAATTCTGCAGCTGCGTGCACTCACGCGCGCGCACACACACACACACACACACACACACACACACACACACCCCACTTTGTGGGAGTCCGTTGGCAATATATGGAGATGTTCTTTGTTTTCTACCCTGGGGACAGGAGTGCTGCAGGCATCCAGTATGTAGAGGCCAGGGGATCTCCTAGACAACCCACGATGCACAAAGCACCCCCCGACAAAGATTTACCCAGCCCCCACTGTCATTGGTGCCCATGTCGAGAAAACGTGGTTACACTGAGGCCACAATGACCTTCCTAACCGCTAAAAACTAACCTTAGGAGTTTCACTAAACTGGTAATGATCTGGATTATATATTTTCTTAGTACCACTTGATATAATTTACTAGAACTCTACAAACAGGCTCCCGTATCAGCAAACAGGAGTTTCATTACATCCTGTCTTTCAGGAAAACATTAATTGTGTAGAATAACTAGGCTACAAAAGTGCAGCACTATCAAAGAACAACACTATCAGATACTGGGGAGATGCACGCTTGGACTTGTGATGCAGATACGGTCATTCTTTTGAGCAGCACCCATCACTGGGTCCAGTGCAGAATGATATAAGGGACCATGCAGCCATTCCAACCAGCTTCCAGAAAACTGTGCACAAGATGAAATAAAGAGAATTTTTAAATTGCTGTTACAGAGGTGGAACCTAGTCAAGGACTTCGGCTCCAAGTTACCTTTTGCTATGAAACACTGGTTTGACTCTCTTTAGGGTTTCTTGTGTAGATGTTATGTTGTTCAGGCAAAATGTTGTCCTGGCCTGATGGTTGAATGAGCTGTCTCGATAGTGCTTCCAAAAGCAAGACTTAGAAATAAAGTTGCTCCATCCATTAATTTCCTGAAGTCATGGCAGCATCAATTATATATTGATTTATTGGAAAAGTTTCAGGTTCCTATAGCTTCATTCCAGTCTTCCACATTCATGAGAACCATTGAAGGGTTTACCGGACAAAAATTACTTTTCCAGTTAATAAACATCTTTTTCTTTATCTCTTAATCTTTACATAAAGGGATACTCCTAAAACCACAAGTCAATATTCTGAAGGCTCACTTCAGAGTTTTTAATGAGAGGAACCCATGGTGGGGAGCCATGCTTCTCTTACAATCCAGGATGAATCAGATCCTATGTACTCCTGGGTCCTGCCTTTGGCCAATTTGGTCTGCATTATCCATTCAAAGCCAACATTCGAGCTACAGTCAACACTAAAAAAAACCCACAAAAGTGATAATATAAGTCATAACTCTTGACTTGCAAGACTATCATAACTCTTGAATTTCATGGTTTGGAAACTTTGTAATGGTTTGGAAACCCAAACCATTTACTGTCTGAAGTAGGACTCTGCAGGCTAGTTGGGATCTTGAATGGAAAAAGCACCAAGTTATGTCATAGACTTTATCAGTTATGGTGGAGTATTGGAGCATGAGGACTGGCACATCATGCACATTGGAATTACCTGGGGATGATGCTGAGGTTCAGAAACAACCGGAAATCACTTCTTTACCTGTTTTCTTTAGGCACAATGCGTCTGCATGTGAAGATGTGTGTTGACTGCAAACACAGAATGAGGCTCCTTCTTTCCCACTTCCTGTGGATGTTTGCATAATACTTAAGCATTAATTATGTAATGTTTGTCAAGTGTTTGAAGCGCCTAGGGAAAAGGCACTTTAGTAACAGCATTATTATTAGCGTTTTCTCTGTTAAATTTCCATTACAAAATGCATCAGGAAATGAGGAGTGACCATCTGTCACAGAGCTTTAATGCTTACATTCTACAGAATTTTGTTTATTGCTGAATGGAGGCACTTCGTATGCGATATATAAAAATCATTCTCAAAAATGAGCTGAACAGTTGTTGTGTTCGATACTAATTTTAACACCTTGCTAACAGCTATTATTTTTAATAACATGAACAACAAATCACAGTTTCCATTTACTCGCTTTTAATAATGATCACATAAGCATACACTGTGTTAAGCTATAAGTGGTTTTGTTGATAACGAGCAAAACCAACAACTCACACTTGACTTTTTGATGGATTCCCAGGTGTCTAGTGAACTCAGTTCTTGCCCTCAGCCATGACATGGCCTGGAGAATGACCCTTGGAACAGGGAGAGCTCAATAAGGAGAGTCTTCTAGCCCAATTCAATCTTTACCTGCCCCATCATCAACACTGATTATTATCCAATTTTTTGATCTTTGCCCGTGTATCAGGTATAAATAGCATCTTTTATTTTTCTCATTTCCTCCATCTTGAGTAGAACTGACTATTTTCCATATGTACTAGCCATTGGTGCTTTACTTTCTCTGAATTTCTTGGCCAGATCCTTGCCCATTTTGGAAAAGAGATACAATCTTTTGGTCATTTGAATGAGAACTTAATTAGAAAGAAAAGCCTCATAGATAAGCATAGTGCTGCACGAACATGTGATCAGATGTGTTACAAAAGATCTTTATGGGTGGGTTCTTACAAATTGCAATGATAATATTCTATCAGGATCTTTGAACATTGTCTTTAAATGTGCAGAGCTGAATTCCACTGTTCCCCTAGCCATAACAGTGCACAGAGAACTAGTATTTGATCCTAACTACAAATACAGAGGGAAAACAAATTGCGTGTCCGTGAGGATTTTGTCTGGCTGCAGGTTACAGAAATCTCTGCTAGGGTAACTTACATAGTTATGGGTGGATTTATCTCGGGAAACTGTAAGCATTGCGGGAACAACTTGAGAAATGTACTCATTACTCAAGTTTCCTTCTAGGTTTAGTTCAACCTAGAGGTTCTGTGCCTAGTCAGCAAATGGCTGCTGAGCCCGCGGATGTTGCAGCAAATCTCCAAGCAGGAAGAAAAGGTAAAGGAAAAAAGTGCCAGCAATAGAAGGTCCTGTTTTGCCAGCCATTCCCATGTCCCATGGACACTCCTGTCTGTGGGGAAGCCTGTTGAATCGAATTGCTTTCACAGATTTTGGTCCAGAGATAGATAAAGAGGAAGGAAGCTGGACATAGCGGTGAAAGTCATTACAATACAGTGTCACACTACAAAACCCTGTCACGTCCACATCAGAGGGGACTCTGAATTAATGAAAGAAACCTGAGACTGAATAAATCCTAAGAAAGTGCTTACATTCAAAACTCCTCACCTCTTTAAGAAATCTGATAATCCCAAAGAAAATATCAAGTGAACTCCAGAATTCTCTTCCAAAGTACAAGCTCCAAGCAAAGAGAGTCTTGGGAATTTAGAATTGTAACTCACAGACTCTACGGACAGCCAAGGAAAAAATATTCTGCCATGTGATGACTTCAAAAGTATATCAAAAGCATGCTATTCCTTAAAAAAAAATCTTCCAGAACTCCATTAAGCAGACAAAAGAATCATACTAACAGAACCACATTAAGAGAAGTTCTGTATATAATCAAACTGTCGATAAGCAATGAAACAGTGAAACTCTTGGCTGGTGTCTAAATAGTTATCATGGTGATTAAGTATAATACAAGATTCACGACTAAATCTATAAAAAGCAAAATAATGTAACAAATGTTATAGTATATAAAATACTATTTTGTAACTGATAAAGTTACAATAGTCTTGATCTTAAAAAAACAGAAGTCAATTCATTTTACCCATATCTACAGAGGGAAGTTAAATGATGCTAAAAGCTAAAAATTGTGCTAAATAATTACTAAGGGTCAGAGGGCAGTGATGTTAATTTAGAACGATATGTCCAAGTATGTTTTCGTTGGTATTGTTTTCAAACAATCGTGGAAAAAAAGACAAAACTTGAGCAATTAAGTAAAAAGCAGGGAATAAGAAAATATGAAGAAAGAACAAAAATTTGGATTTAAAAAAAACGACAGAGAACAAAATATCAATCATTAATGAAATGACACATAGGATGTTAATGAAGTTGACTGTACACGTACTTGAGGCGTGTGGTTCTTGAACATTTTTACCAGATCCACAGATCCTCACTGATAACACAGGTCAATATAACTGCCTGTTTCAAACCAGGGATTATGTGGTATAGTCATACAATGGAATATTATTCAGTCTTTAAAAAGAAGGATGTCCCGCCATTTGCAGGAACATGGCTGAACCTGACAGACATTATAGGAAAAGAAATAAGGCAGACACAAAAGGATGAAAACTGCGTAATTCCACTTATATGAAGAATCTAAAATAGCTAAACTCATAGAATCAGAATAGAATGATGGCTGCCGGGAACTGAGGGAAGGTGGAAATGGGGGGTTGTTATTCAATGGGCATGAAGTTTCAGTTATGCAAGGGGAATGAATAAATCCTAGAGATCTCTTATACAACACAATGTCTAGAGTGAACAGTTCAGTTCTGTACACTTACCATTTGTGAAGAGGGAAAATGTCATGTTAAGTGCTCTTAGGACAATGAACAAACAAAACCAAAAACAAAACAAGGAAGCACAAGGAGACATTCGGAGGGGAAGGATACGTCTATTACCTTGACTGTGGTGACGGTATCATGGCGTATGCATATACCCAAATTTATCAAATTCTACATATTAAATATGTGTAGTTTTATGTATATAATTTATACTACAACAAAGGTGTTTTAAGACATTTCTTAAATAAAATGAAATATAGGAAGAATGGATAATAAAGTTGTTCAAAGGTAAGCCTGTAATGGGGATTAAGAAGGATCAGGTCCACACTGTTGGAAAGACCTACCCAGATGCTGTGCTGCAAATGACTTACAGGATTTTTTCACAACTTAAATAAATTAGTAAAAATAGGGCTTGGGTCTGTGGTTCCAGCTTCAACCCTTGCTGCCTGTATGACCTAGACAAAGTTATTTAACTTCTAACCCTTAGTTTTGTTTCTATAAAATAGGAATAATAATATTTTAAAATTATTCCACTGTTATTCCTGTAAAATAGGAATAATAATAATAGTTCATGGATATTTTTAAGGTTTTCAATTAATCCAGGTAAAGCCTTTGGGATCACACTGGGCATATATTAATGGTACTTAAAATATTACCATTTGTGCTTATTCCAAAGGAAAATATTGGGGAGCCCGTGGTATCTCAAGGTCAAGCTGTTCAGCCAGAGGTAGAAATCAGGAACTAGAAATCTAAGTAGACCAACTGGTGTCTATCTGCTTTGTGAGAATACTTGAAAACAAGGGCGGGAGTCACTAAGGTATATAAAGAGTGATTTTACAACACAGACTTATGTGTATATCGTAACACTCAGAGAAAATTTAAGTTGTAATACAATTTAAAGAAATAAAACAGAATTGGAACCAGAATGGGACTTTCTATGGATTCTCTAAACTCTTGACTAGCTTTGTCACTTTTGCCATATTAAAAACCTTCACCGTCCGTAAAGTCAGGGGAATGTGGGATCCTTCCCAGTCTCCTGCTCTTGGGACTCCACTTTGCCTTCACCTCTCCCGAAGCTTTGTATCTCAAGTTGTGATGCTTTTGAATTTCTGGCCTTCATCACGATCTGCTTGACAAATGTAACCTTCTGATGTTGGGCATGAGGGAGATGTGGTGTTTACTCTCACGTCCTTCTGTGTTTCTTTAAGCACCAAACTTTAGCAGTATCACCCTTGAAATGTGAAAGTTCCTCCCAAAGTGGAGCTTTCTACTCATTTGAAATAGAGGCTGCATGAGTAAAAAGGCAAAAATCAAAGCGGGACAATGAAGGTGTTATGAGGACTGTCAGCTATTCACCCAATCAGTTTCTTCGTCTTTGGCACTGGGTCAAACAACATGTTCTTCGGGTTCTCTTTCAGTTAAAGCCGCTGCTTGATGATGTTCTAGCCAATGGTTCATGAGCAGAAGTGATGTTTCCCCCATCCGAGCCTGGCTCCTAAAAATCTCCAGTGAATTTCCTCCATGGTTGCCCCCTTTCTGCTGTGTGGGATATAGTTATGACCCTTCAGGAAACCCCTGGACCCTGTGAATTGAAGGTAGACCCCCTAAATGTTTGTTGGGAACACAGGACTCCCTTCCACCCAAGCCTGCTCACTCAGGTCACTGGACTTCTAAGCAAGAAGACAACTTCATTGGATCAGAGTCTTATTCATTTGTTTTATTGGTTACGAATCCAGAAAATATGGGCGACCACGGAGGGCTATCCAGATGAACAAAGGTTCTTCTCTTCTTCTCACTGTATTTCATATAATGCCAGCCGACACAAAGAAGATATACATGGAGTTTCAGATCTACTCCTTAGGAAGGCAAAGTCTACACTTGTGTGAATCCTCTAGTCCCCCTCGGATCCCATCCATAGGATATGCTTGCTATGATGTTTGAAAGGTCAACACCCTTCCTACATTTTCAGCAGGTACACATACAGGAACTTAGTAAAACACTGGTGAAATATTAATTGTCCTGAGAAACTTCCCCACAAAGTTTGTAGGAAACATAAATAAATGTTTAAGTGCTGAATGTTTGACAACATTCTAGCCAACGGTGTGTGAGCAGAAGGGATGGGTGTCACCTCTGAGCCTGACTCTTAAAAATCTTCCATAAATATCCCCCATATTTTCTCCCTTTTTGCTGCCTATGATATAGATGCCCCTGTTCCTCTTAGGGAAATCTTGGACACCATGAATTAAACAATAATAATAATAATAATAGTTAAATTTTTAAAAAAACACACTGCAGTAAGAATAATGCACACTGTTCAGGTCACTGCATTTCAATAAAGTCATAAGAGAGTAGGGAAAGTCCAGAAAAGGGAACACAGGATGACTGAAAGTCCAGAACTGCTACTCTGTGCAGACAGCCTTAAAAGATTAGCAGGATTCGATCTGCAAAGACCGAAGCTGACAGGGGATAGCACTGAAGTTTATAAAACTCATAAAAGAAAAGACCTGGGATGAACATGGACTTGTTCACCAAATCCCAGGTTACCACAATGCCCTTTCCCTTGTAACTAGGAAGAGGGTAATTTAAGGCAAACAGAGAAAAGGTAACTTAAAAAAACAGAGCAGGTAACAATGGCCCGATGTGCAGAAATCATAACATAGAAAACCAGAGGCTTGACAGCAAATATAGAGGGGGAAAAACAAACAAACAAACCAGGTAACAATGGCCCGATGTGCAGAAATCATAACATAGAAAACCAGAGGCTGACAGCAAATATAGAGGGGAAAAAAAAAAAAACCCTTCAAATAAGTACCAGAAAAATTCACACGTGACAGTTTTATTATGGGAGCTAAAATGATGCCTAAAAAATTAAAGAGGCTAAAAGTGATTGACCTAAAATGAATGACTTACAATTGCAATAGGTCTGGGTTTTGAGCCTTTAGAACAACGCAACTGCACACACATCCTTGCCAGTTGCGAGCTTTGCAAATTGCCCCTGCATTGCCTCTCTGGATTAGCTGAAAAGTATTGTTGCTGTGCGATTTTTTCTGTTATCAGCCAAAGTGCTATTTTTATGGAACTGCCCACGGAGAGAAGCCTGTCATAGATCCCGAGAGACATGGAGAAGCCTTGGTAAACCACTAAATTTAGATAGGATGGAGCCATACACTGAAATTCTTAAATGACCTCACTTTTCAAATCTCCTCCAGGCATGAAAACAGACCCATTAGTGTAAGACAGAGTGTGAGCAGTTACAGGGGGGATAGGGAGACATTCTGCTACCACAGCACGAATGTCAATCACAGGAGAGTCACTGATGAAATTCGGGGATTAAGCTCGCAGATTAAATATATGGTTACTTTTAAAATCAAGTTACGCACAATTCTTGCTTTCTAAAGGATTGCTGTCTAAAGCAAGTAACGTGGCTTCTGGTTATTGCAAGACCAACACTTTCAGCTTTTCTAGGAACTCTTTCAATTGGAAAAGGGCACTTAGTCTTTGGAAACAATCCCGTTTCCAAATAGCAAAGATTGTACTCAACTGATTAAAAATTAATATATGTTATGCCTGAACGTTCGGAAACACAATTTCTCAAAAGAGCAGTGAACCTCTAGAAATCAATTTTAAGTATTCCTTACCACATTCTGGCAGGAGTTGTAAAAATGGCCATTGGCACAATTGGAAATTTAAAGATGTGTCTTGAATTAAATGCTAGAGTCTGGATCATGACTGAATTTCTGTTTAATCAATGAACAGATGTTTATTAAATATTTACTGTCATGGTTTACATGGTCAAGGAAGGACACTCATTGCCAAATTAAACACACACACACACACACACACACACACACACAGACACACAAAAGAAAAATAAAGGCCAACAAACACAGCTGGGAATTTCATGTGCCAGAAGTGACGTTTGGTGCATTTCTGAATTTCTGCATGGCATATCAAATTCATGGTACAAGTATCACAAGCGGGTACAGGGCTACAGCAGATAACTGCTACCTTCTTACAACAATGGACATTTTTTTATGCAAGTATGTAATTAACTACGCCTCATGATTTACTCTTAAAATTGTAGCAAATCCCTGCTGACTTCCTTTGCAACTTCTAATAATAATGGTCAAGGGACATTAACTCTCATGGTCAAACGTGTTATACATACACACATGTGAATATAATTTTTGACCTTTAAACCTAAAGAAATAAATACACACCTTTCCAACAAAACGTTTTGTAATCGTCCGAAGTGGATCCCTTTACAACATTATCATTCACCCTAAAACAAACCCTATCTTAACTTTGCTCCCTGAACCCATCCCTTCCTCCATGCCCCTCACCCTTCCTCCTATGTCAATGCATGGCCACTCTCTCTCTCCTCCTGTCACTTCCTGTCCCCCTTTATGTCACTTGCTGTCACATCTGTCCTTCCTTCATATCATCACCTAGACCCTCCTTCCATTAGGTCACTTCCTGCCCCTGCCTTCCTCCTTTAGGAAGGAGGAATTTCCCGTCCCACCACAGTGCATACTGAGATCTCCCCTTACTTCAGGTCCTGTCCTATAGATGAAGGACACAAGACCTGCAGAGGGAAGAGCTGATGCAAAACACTTTCATGAAAAGCCTCAGCTGATTTGGTGGAGAGAACTTTGGGACAGGGATGACCCCTCAAGATAATCCACCCATGAAATGAGGTGGTGGGTCAATGCTTACACCCACGCCAGGACCATCTACTGAACCCAAGCTGCCCATGGAGTGAGGCACAGCCATGGGACAGGAGTTCTCTTTAGCTGAGGGTAATTCAGAAGAGAGACTCAACTGATATCTGTCAACAGAACACTCAGAAGATGAGGGAACAGGTGACTTTGTCCTGAAGAAGTCTCAGTGGAGGATACGACCGCTCCTACCACCCTAACCTTGTCTGAAGGAACTGGGGTCCTGTCGCTGGAAAGCACACAAAGATCATGAGTATGTCATCTGGACCTTACAGAAACACACAATTCCACTAGAGAGATGAGACATATGTGCATCTCTGAGGGATACTTATTGAATCTCCTCATCAGATAGCTCATAAAACTTGGATTTTGATTGCTTTAAAATCTCTTACGATTGGAGAGACATAAAGCAATGCACTCATAATTTCAAAGGAGGGGTCCATGCAGAGTGATCTTGAGGCCAAATCTTGTCACTACGTGTCTTAATGGATAAAGCATTACTGAAAGAGATCTTGCCCGTTCATTTACCTATTTCCTATGGCTGTTTTTGTGCTGCAAAGCAAAACACATTAGTTGCAACAAAGACCACATGGCCCATGGAGACTAAATTATTTACTGTCTAGGGCTTTGCAGGGAAAGGTTGCCACACTCGCTTTGGGGCATTGTGACTCTCAAGGAATGAAGTGAAAAGAGATCTGGGTCTATCTTTTTTTTTTTTTTAATTTTTTTATTCTTATGTTAATCCCCATACATTACATCATTAGTTTTAGATGTAGTGGTCCATGATTCATTGTTTGTGCCTAACACCCAGTGCTCCATGCAGAACGTGCCCTCCTCAATACCCACCACCAGGCTAACCCATCCCCCCACCCCCCTCCCCTCTAGAACCCTCAGTTGGTTTCTCAGAGTCCATCGTCTCTCATGGTTCGTCTACCCCTCCGATTTCCCCCGCTTCATTCTTCCCCTCCCGCTACCTTCTTCTTCTTTTTTTTTTTTTTCTTAACATACATTGCATTATTTGTTTCAGAGGTACAGATCTGAGATTCAACAGTCTTGCACAATTCACAGCGCTTACCAGAGCACATACCCTCCCCAGTGTCTATCACCCGAGATCTGGGTCTATCTTATTACTAAAAAATGCCTTGCAGGAAGGTTGCTTTTTCTATAAGACAGTATATAAACATTTTGACGAACCACCCAAGATTTACTTTCATGGTGCTTTCTCTATCCCTACCCCATCGTAAGGAAGAACTCCTCCCAAATATTTTATAGTAGTACCCTAATAGCATCAGCAGGACCGTGTTCTGGTTCTGTGCAGTTCAGAAATAAAGAATGCCACAGTACTCAATAACAATTGTAAGACAAATCTGTGTTTTCATCTTTTGGGGGGAAAGCAGTAATTTACCAGAAAGTATTTGGCCATTATTGTGACAGACTATAAAACACTTAGTTAAGGGCAAATGTGTTGAAAGTAACATGGGTCCCTCCCCCACTCAAGGAATCATGTTTCTTTCTCCAACTCTGAATATATTTAGAATTATTTTATATTAACAAAAACAAATAGCTTTCTGTTACACAAAAAGTCAGAATTTCCAATTTAAGGCATTGGAAGAGTCTCTGGCTCTCTGATGACTAATGATGGACGTGTCATACGTATATATTGAATGAATGAGTCAAAAATGAGCAAACGAATGGAGATGTCTTTCTAATCTTATCATTCAGCACCTCTTCTTAATCTATCCTGTACCCACACTAGATTGAACGACTCACTCTCAATTTATTATGTTTTCTTCATACTCATTTCTGTATTTCTGTCATTTTTCCTACCTGATTACAAATCTAAAACGAAGTACCTCTCTTGCCAGACTTCACATTCCCTACCACCTTTAGTTTAGAGCCTCATCCATGTTGTACAATCAATGTCTGAAAGTTAAGGGAATTGCTAATTACTTAAAAGTCGATTGATTGTCAAGATGATGACCTTCTACCGCCCCGTTTGGTTTCCATTTGTTATCATGTGTGAAAGCTTTTTGGCATACAATACCAGAGCTCACTCTGACAAAATTTAAAGAAAAAGGAAAAGAATTTATGGGATGGAGACTGGGGAGTTCCAGAAGGGCAGTAAAAGCAGAACCATCCGCATCAGTCAAGATAACACTGGGGGCTGTTCTAAAGGACCCAAAAGGTCAGGAAGTCTCCCAAAGGCACTGACATCAGAATGACTTCCTTCTAATAAACACTTGAGGGTGACTCTTCTCAAAAATGGATTCCTATACAGTTTCTACCTGGCCCAGCATGGCAAATGGACTGACAGACTAAGTATGACCACAGGACAAAAGAGATGTAGATCCCACAGAATTGACAGAAGAAGGGGGAAGAAGGGGCGCCTGGGTGGCTCAGATGGTTAAGCGTCTGCCTTCGGCTCAGGTCATGATCCTAGGGTCCTGGGATCGAGTACCGCATCGGGCTCCCTGCTAGGCGGGGAGCCTGCTTCTCCCTCTGCCTCTGCCTCTCTCTCTCTCTCTCTCTCTCTCTCTCTCTCTCGGACTCTCATGAATAAAAAAAAAAAAAATCATTAAAAAAAAAAAAGAAGAAGAAGAAGGGGGAGGGAAGGACCTGAGCAAGCAACATACAAAGATTCAACTAGACACATTTCAGGGTCCCGTATGAATAGACGGGGTTAATGGGCCTTGCATCCCCTAATTACAAAGGGCTGGGAAATGAATTCAAAATAAATAGCATAGAAGTCATTTTACCCAATAGCTAAAAACTAGATTTAAAAAAAAATAAAAGTTACGTAGACTTCTGATAGAAGGAGCAATTCAAAACACAGTCCCCAAATCATCGGCCCCTCAGCACATGCCGTGTCATAACGTCATCCTGAAAATCAGCCACTCAGCAGGCATGCTCGTTGACTGCATGGGGAAAGATAAAGGGCCAACAACCAAGCAAGCGTTAGACTCACGAAGTGCAGTGTGAGACTCAGGAGCTGAGGCAGCCCCGCCACGGTCATAGGCTCCGGCCGCAACTCCATGTAATTCAGAGGCCTCCCGCAGAGGGAAATGTGATGGGCAACACACAATGTGATGCAGACATTTAAGTGGTATCTGGGATCTTACTGCAGTGACAGCTTATTACTCCCATCACCCAGAGAAGAAGAGGATAAACAGCCAGCATCCTTTTATACGCAAGCTCAAAGGACGCAACTGGACCCTATGTACAAAGAGCGTTTTCCAGACCTGGGCTTAAGGCCCAGTGGCAAAAATGGTCATTTGTATTCCACTTGTGCATCCAAAGCCACTTGCCTAAATGACACTTGAGCATTTCCGTTTAGATCTTTTGAATTATCATTTCTGGCTTTATTGCATATTTCATCTGGGCCACTGCCAAATGGATCTTTTGGCATGGTTATACACCATGATAGAGTGATAATCAGTTTAAAAATCATTACCTTAATCATCTCTGCTACTTTGATTTAGCGTGAAGGTTGGTTGATTTAGTTTTCTTGTTTATTGTAAGAATTTTACTCAGGGTAAAATTAATTTTATTTTAAATTGAAACTGTGGATCACAAAAGAGAAATTTAAAGCACATAGGTGTGCGGTTTGTTTCCTACACAAGGGTGTTATATCAAATTTGACCATGTAACTTTGTCTGAGTTGAGCCATGTATTAAAATTTCACGTTTGGGGGCACCTGGGTGGCTCAGTTGGTTAAGTATCTGCCTTCGGCTCAGGTCATGATCTCAGGGCTCTGGGATCGAGTCCCCCATCGGGCTCCCTGCTCAGCGGAGAGCCTGCTTCTCTCTGTCCCTCAGCCACTCCCCCTACTTGTGCTCTCTTCACTCTCTCTCTCTCAGATAAATAAATAAAACCTTAAAAAAAAAAAAGAAAGCTATTCTCAGGCATGCTGTGGTTCATCGTATATGCCATAAATGTAGCTTTCCTGAAAAAGAAAAAAAAATTTCTTGAAAATATATTCCAGTGTACCTAGATATCGATTAAGATAATGAATATAAAATTGTCCCCGGTGATGAGCCACTAATTAAATTATTTGCTCAGCTTACTAGACGATTATTGATACTGTGGTTATAATTGAAGTGAACGCCATGTACTTTTCCAAAAAGGATGAAATGGGAAAAAATACATATGTAGTAACTGCTCTTGTTTATGCAGCTTCTAGATGCCACTCACTGTATCTTGGAATTCATACGTCATCTCCGTTCAGGCTGGACATGAGCTCAGGAAGATCTTATTGGAGTGGTCTCAGGGTCTCAAAAGTGGGATGGAGAAGGACACTAGGGCTGGGAAATTAGCCCAACAAAAGTCATTCAATGTGTAATTGGGAAACATCCAGGTCAAGTATCATAGTGGGGTGAGGGAAATGACAATAGCAAATGAGGGGAGCCTGGCTGGCTCAGTCAGTAGAGCATAGAACTCTTTTTAAAATTTATTTATTTACTTATTTATTTACTTACTTACTGTAGAGAGAGCAGGGGGTGAGGGGCACAGGGAGAGGGAGAGAGAGTCTTAGGCAGATTCTGTGCTGAGCACGGAGCCCCATGCGGGGTTCGAACTCACGACCCTGAGATCATGACCTGAGTCAAAACCAAGAGTTGGATGCTTCACGAACTGCACCACCCAGGTGCCCTAAGAGCTTAAGCCTCTTGATCTTGAGGTTGTAAGTTCGAGCTCCACATTGGATGCAGAGATTACATCAAAATAAAATCTTCAGAAGAAACAAAAACAATAGCAAACAAGCAAAAAGTGTGAATCCTTGGTTGCACATTGAACAACAGTCACTTCTCCGTCCACTAAGACCTCTCAGACTGCAGCATCTACAGGAAGAAGCCTAAGTGGCTCACCTCCCCCGATGGGTCTTCTTGCATTTGTTTAAGTGCTGGTCATTCACGGAGTCATTCAAAAAGCCTCCCTAGCTCTCCGCTACTTAGTACTGTTCTAGATACTCAGCCTCTCATTAAAAGATGACCAAATCACTAATTCCCTGTCCTTATAGAATTTAAAATATCTTTTTAAAATATCACGAACAGAGTATCATTCCCACAAGATTCTCCAACATCCATCTAGTGGTATTCGATGACTCTTACATTTGACAAATGTTAGCTGCTATGGACGTTAAAGATCGCTTGTGTTCAGAGTCAAGCCTGCCGGGCAGCTACAGGAATAGATGCTCCAACTGAACAGTCATTGAACAGAAGGTTGTGCTGTGCACTGTCCAAGGAGAAATGGTTTGGCTCCTGTTCAGGCACCTCCTTTTTGGAAATACCTTTTTGGAAATAAGATGGCATGGATTCTTGGGATGGCTACACTGTTGCCAATTTAGCTAGACAATGGTGCCGAACTGGTCAAACATTAGTCTAGATGTTGCCAAGAAGGTGACACTGTAGATGTATCAACATCTCCCATCAGCTGAATTACCCTCTTTCCTATGGGTGGGTTTTACACGATCACTTGAAGGCAATAACGTGAAAAACAGGTTTCCTGGAGCGGGGTGCGGGGGAAATGCTGCCTCTGACTGGAACGTGGAAATCCTTCCTGACTTCCCAGCCTGCCAGTCTGCCCTATGGACTCAGACCCACGCCTACAACATCAACTCCCTGTCTGAGTTTCCAGACTGAGGGCCTGCCATCTTAAAGAGAGAATTCAGACTCAGATTGGTACTTTGTCTTTACCAGTTTCCAGCCTGCCAAACTACGCTAGGGCATAGACTTGCCAGACTATACAACTGCACGAACCAGTTCCTTAAAATAAATCTGTCTCTCACAGACATGTATATTTGTATACATATAGAACTGTATGTATATATCGGGTTGTTTTGGAGAACCCTAACTGATAACAGTTCTTAACCTAAGCAAGAAAGCGAGGCTCAGGAAGCAAACACCTCAGCGGCAGGGAATAGTAGCTTGGCCTTATGTCATACTCTATCCAGCAGACGTAATGCGCCTTTTCTCCTTAATAATTACTCTTCCTTTGCAAGGACTGTGCCAAGAACTGGCTTCTCAATGTTGCTTTAATCTAGTGGATTCGGTGGAACTGGAATCTTCTAAATTTCCCTCTTTCCCATCACTACCGCTGAATACGAAATATCGAGGGAGCTTTCTGCCTGGTTATCAGGGACACATCCTGATGCATAATTCATTCTGGAACTAGCCATCCTGTGGCTGCTACTGGTTATGCCCAAGCTGGAAGAAGAGTAAACTCACAACCGAGGACTCCTAGCCTGACTTCACAAACCTTCTCCCAAGCAAGACTCATAAACAAACATAAGCGGTCCCCAAAATGTGGCCAACCAGCAGGGCAGTGCCCTAGAAAAACAGCTTCATTGTGCGGTAGAGCAGACCACGAGTGCAGAACACCTCTGGGTAACCTAATGAAACATGAAATAATTATAAGGTGGGACAAATGAATTTCTTTCACCTACCCTTATTTCCAAGATAGATTAAACCGCTTTTCTTAAAACAAGACTATTTATTTTCTTATTTAGGGGAATTGGTTTTGGCTCCCGAGGTGGATAATAATTAAAAACATGCCTATAGGGGCGCCTGGGTGGCTCAGTTGGTTAAGCGACTGCCTTGGGCTCAGGTCATGATCCTGGAGTCCCGGGATCGAGTCCCGCATCGGGCTCCCTACTCGGTGGGGAGCCTGCTTCTCCCTCTGACCTTCCCCCTTCTCATGTGCTCTCTGTCTCTCTCATTCTCTCTGTCTCAGATAAATAAATAAAATCTTAAAAAAAAAATTAAATTAAATTAAAAAAAATAAAAATAAAAATAAATAAATAAATAAAAACATGCCTATAAAGAGCAGTGCCATAGTACACTTGGATGGTTAAAAACAGACTCTCTAAACCTGGGGCATAATCTTTGCATTTTTCTCTGCAGGTATGTTTCTATTCATAAAGGTGAATAGCTTTTAAGTTGTTCACTGAGACTATTATTTTATATTCCACCACCTCTACTTACTTACTCCCATGGGGATCATCATGCTCAGACCTCCAAACTCCTCACAGAGCTTCCAGAGCATTGTTAAGCTTTCCAGGTATTTCCTGGAATTTCTATTATTAGCCTGGACACCCAAAAGAATCAAGGTGAGGCAGACACAGACAGCCCGTGGATAAACATAATTCCAATCATTCAGAGCTTTTCCTTGCCAATAATGATGGCCCAAGGAAGATAAAATATTTTGTCCAAACACCCTGCTACTGAGAATTGTGGGGAGTTTAGTGAAGGAGGATTTTCTAGCTCATTTTAAACATTTTTGCATGGTGAGATGTGCAATGCTCTATTACAGAGCTCCATGAGAAAGGGAAACCGTCCTGGAATATCACCGAACCTATTTCTGTCAATATATAGGTTAATGTGAGCTTCTATGAAAATATGCAACTAGACTTTGAAGACAGTCATTTCCACAGCCGTTTAGAGAAAATGCATCATTTAAAGGCAGGTTCAAATCGCAGGATATTCAGTACACACACCTATTGGCCTGTTCTATAGGAAATAACCTTAACAAATAAAGATTTTATTCTGCAAAGTCTTTTTTTATTTATGAAAAAGCAGAAGACAAAGTGCAAAGTGTGTGATTTAACAGCATCTTTATAATTACCTGAGAAGATCTCATTTTCTTGTTCCCTCCCACCTCCCTCTCACCATCTCTCTCTCAATCCCTCCCTTATTTCTTTTCTGCTTAGAGGAAACGTTTGCATAAGACAACTGAATGTTAGAAATATAACTGGCACCTCCTTCAGCCTCTTTTCCTTCTTTTATTTATGACCTGTATGTTCCTACACAGAACCAATTTTGTGAGGTTGGAGTGTTGCTTCACCTCCTTTTTTTGTAGTTTCAGTAATAGGATGGCGTATTGTTATTTTAATTTACCTTCCCAGTGATACTAATCAGGCTCACTCTTTCCCACAAACCTTCTGTACCCTCTCCCCACTTTAGATTGGGTGCTTTTTCTTTTATATTAGCTTGTAGCAATTCTTTCTATGTTTTGGATACAAACCTTCAGTCCCTTGTCCATGTTGCAAATATATTAGCCTAGCGTCAGGCTTGTTACTTGACGTGTTTATGATTTAACAGCTACAGACGATTTAATTTCGATGTGGCCACGTTTACTTTCAGTAGGGAAGAAGAAATTTTTGCATTCCTGTCCCAGGCATCAATTAGCATTTTATGTAGTTGAGAGGGAGAAGGTGAAGGGGTTCAATAATTTAATATGCATATCCAATCAGTTCTCTTGTTTTCACATTCTGTCTCACTTATAACCATCATAAGCCTTGTTTCATCAAATCACAAGCCCTAATAACCCTCTACAAGCACCTGAGAAAAAGGGTCTTCCTCCTTACACATCAGCTACAACTACTTCTTCCTCTCTTTGCATGTTCATCATTTCTGAGATTTATTCAAACATATATTCCACCACTCTCTTTATCATTTTCATTCTCTTACTGTCATTGAGTGGAGAGAGAAAATATAAATGTGTGTCATCCATCCACCTCCTTTTTAATGTGAAGAGCACGCACGTGCTCCCAACTCAAGAGACCCCTTCTAACGAATGAATGCCCTCCTTCTCTTTGCACTGACAGGTGATGGGGAACTGTCCAAGCTTCCTAGATCATAAGAGCTACCCTTAGATATTTGGACAGGCTAAAGAGTACAAATGTGCATAAAATATGACACGGCAAAGCACTGCTTGGTGCTATGGAAGGTAAACACATCACACTATGTTGTCCATTTACGCGAGCTTAGTGACCTGTTGCTCTATTTTTAATATTTACATAGATGTATGACTGTACAACACTGCATTTAATATATATCATTATATATAGACTCCTTCCCCTATCATTAGGTCCACTTACAATTAGCCTATTCTTCATTTCAGTGATTCCAGAAGTGTGAAAGACTGAACAACCTACCTTTTAATAAGCTTAAGTGAATTTATAAAATCAGATTCCTTGATACTACCCAAAACATGCAGCCTAAGAATCTCTGATATCGACGCTTAGAAAATAACATTTTAACTAACCTCTCTAGTTGATTTACATACACCTCAATTTTTTAAAATCATGGCTTCTTCGTGTCCTTCATATTTTCATTTCGTTCATCCAGCACTGCCCTAGGGAAGTTAATAAAAGAAACTGATGCTCAAACGTTCACAACAGAAGCAGAGGTACCAACCTCGTACATGAATTTAAGCATGTTCCTCTCCCTGACTAGCCCACTGAGCTCTGGTTCCAAATTTGTCGTGTGATGTGGATACTCATAAATGTTCCACTACCACTGAAACTCAGAATGTTGGAAACAGAGGGTGAATTTCCACTGATGACAGGTATAGAGACGGTAAAGGGAGCTCTATGGGAAGACAAAGTGTGGTTTGTGAATGCTGGGGGTGCAGACACCGGATTGTCTTCTCAGCGAGGGTGAAATGTGAACCAGCTGCAGTAGAACTGGAAAAGCCATCATCGGGAAATGGCAAAATGCATTCCATGAAGGGAGAGAATACGAGAAAGGGTTTGACACGGGGGTGGGGGTGGGGTGCTGTCAATCAGCCAGGAGCAATGAGAAGAGTGGCCAGATGAAAAAGGGAAAGCCATCTGTGGGGTTTTTTTTTTATTTTATTTATTTACTTGAGAGAGAGAGAGCACATGAGCGGGGAAAGTGGGAGAGGGAGAAGCAGGCTCCCCGCTGAGCAGGAGCCTGATACGGGGCTGGATCCCAGGATCCCGGGATCATGACCTGAGCTGAAGGCAGACGCTTAACGACTGAGCCACCCAGGCGCCCCAAGGGAAAGCCATCTTTAAAACTGAATGATTTAAATGGCTCTGGGAGCCCTTCCCTTGCACCCTGATAGGTCTGCATTCTGAAAAACAATGGAGAGAGCCTCTGCAGATTTCTCAACCGGCAATAATGTCTGCTGTTTGACCCAGACTGTTCTGGAGGAACGGAGCCCTGCCTGGACGGTGGCGATACCCTGGTGTACCCTGAGGAAAGCTGGGACTGTGGCTTCAGGCTGAAGGATGGAGGAGAGAAAACAGATGTACACGGATTTGAAGGACAACCACCCCATCCAGAAAACAGTTACAGTCTGTATACTAAGTGACTGATTTTCTCAGTTAAGCTGTATTACTAAAGTGACACAACTATAAAATAATTACTGAATGTTTCCACATTCCTTCAGCTTCTCCTTCCAAGCCTGCCATAACTGTTCTTACATCTCAGCTTGTTCCTGCCTGTATTCTAACCATGCTGAAAACCCACACACCTCTCATTCTTGCTCATCCCTTAGTACCTAATCTTAGCCATTGCGTCTGCCTCCCGTGGGGCCATTTCATTAATTATGGACAAGACGGCTAGCCAAAAAGAAATGGGAATTAAAGCAGCCAAATTGAATCTAGTGCATTTGGGTTACTTGATAACGATGTTTATGCAGGTTTGGAGATGGAAAGTGTTTGAGAACATTGATTAAAATTAGGTTTGAGCTTACCTGGAGATTTCATTTACCCTTATTCCTCTTCTTCATGATTAGCATAAATAACAGAGTTGTGTTTGTGCTAAAAACAATTTGTACCACTTATCATGTGTATCATATTGATTTCACCGTGGTGTGACCCTGCGAATGTGAAACTCAATGAAAATTTATCTGCTACTGTTTGCACCTTTCTAATTTTTCACAAACCACTGTAGCATGGATTAGATATTTTCCCCTATCACACTTAATTTAGCACGATTTTAGGGATATACAGTCGATATACAAAAGTCATTTTTGTTTCTACATTGGTAAGAGTAGTGTTTTTCCAGGTTGGTGGCAAGCCACTGGAAAATGACATTTAAAAAACCATCAACATCATTTGCGCTCTCTTCATCCACAAAAATCACCTAGGTATGAATTTAACAAAAGTTGTCCCAAATCTCTACACTCAAAATCACAAAACATTGCTGAGATAAAGGAACAAAGACATAAATTAATGGGGATATTGACCACTTACTGTAAGATTCCCTATTAGTGAGATGTCTTTTCTCCCCAGAATGGTCCATAGACTCAACAATATCCAAGTATAAACCACAAGCAGGGTTTTTGTAGGAATTATCAAGCTGATTCTAAAATTTATATGAAAATGCAAAGGACTTAGATCCTTCAAACCATTTTGAAAATAAGAACAAGTCTCCTAGCATTTGCAAATTTGTGGGTAATGTGCTTCTAATAGCCTGACCGAGGTCCTCAACAGACAGTTCTTCAAAAGAAGGTTTCTTCCTTAAAGCTGGGAGCTTTAAGGAAAGAAGCATAGGAAATTGGGGTACAAGTACTCAGCACCCACTGTCTGAGTCAGTGGCAGGGTGGGGGTTATAACATGGGAGTCAATATCATTGTAGTAACATTTAAATTTGACATCAGCTAAGATCATCAAGGCAATGAATACAGACGTGGAAGAAACTGTCCAGGGAATGAACACTGGGGCACATTCCAAATGTAGAATGGGGAGAGAAAAGGATAGAATTAAGGAGATTAAAGACAATGGGCACAAAAGTAGGAAGAAGATCGGCGGGGCGCCTGGGTGGCTCAGTCGTCAAGCGTCTGCCTTTGGCTCAGGTCATGATCCCGGGGTGCTGGGATCAAGTCCCACATCGGGCTCCCTGCTCAGCGGAGCCTGCTTCTCCATCTCCCACTCCCTCTGCTTGTGTTCCCTCCCTAGCTGTCTCTCTCTCTGTGTCAAATAAATAAATAAAAAATCTTTAAAAAAAAAAAAAGAAAATCGGCAAAGTATGCCTTCTTGAAATCTGTGTAAAGGAGAATTTTATCAAGTAAAAGGATTACTCAGTTGTTTCAAATAATGTTAATACATCAGATTTACTAATACGAAGATAACTGGTGATCCTGAGAAGCTTAGTTTTGTTGATTGTTAGATTAATTAATAGAAAGGTGAGATTTACTAATAGGAAGATAACTGGTGATCCTGAGAGGTTAGTTTTGTTGGACGGTGGTAAGAAAATTCTAGTAGAGGGAATTCTAGAGCGCCTTCGGCTCAGGTCATGGTCCCAGGGTCCTGGGATCGAGCCCCACATTGAGCTCCCTGTTCGGCGGGAAGCCTGCTTCTCCCTCTCCCACTCCCCCTGCTTGTGTTCCCTCTCTCACTGTGTCTCTCTCTGTCAAATAAATAAATAAAATCTTTAAAAAAAATAAAACTAAAAATAAACCATGTACCCTTTAAGTAATGTCAAATAAGTCAGTGTTTAAAAAATACTAAAGTACATGGGGCGCCTGGGTGGCTCAGTCGTTAAGCGTCTGCCTTCGGCTCGGGTCATGATCCCGGGGTCCTGGGATCGAGCCCCGCATCGGGCTCCCTGTTCTGTGGGAAGCCTGCTTCTCCCTCTCTCACTCCCCCTGCTTGTGTTCCCTCTCTCACTGTGTCTCTCTCTGTCAAATAAATAAAATCTTTAAAAAAAAATACTAAAGTATATAATAAAGTACATAAATGCTAATGTTTAATATTTTAATTACATGGATTTTAGTAAATATAAAATATTACATGGATTTTAGTAAACATAAAAGATATTAATTGGTATATTAAGCTAATTGGAACCTATTTTTGATCTTAGGGGAAAAAAGCTGTACGGCTGAAGATATATTTCCTCAAGATATATTCCCCCTCAATCTTCAGGTAAGAGAAAAGACACACTCAGAGGGAAACTATTTATCTGCCAGCATCGAAGAGCAAGTTCTTGGACACTAGGTCCAAAATGAGAAAAGGACTAATACAGCTTCCTATTAGGATACTTCAATAGGTGGGATCTTGGCAAATGAGCAGAAGTCTTCAGTTTGATGTACCTAGAAGACCCAGTGCTGGTAAAAGGAGACAAGAAATGCACCAGGATATCAAAGGGCAGAGCGCTACAGGAGTAAATCAATCAGGATGTCAACATGGAGCACACAGGACATCTGAGAGATGAACTGAAGGGTTAGCAGAAAGCGTGAGGAGGCAGAAGAAATGCCTGATAGTTCAAGACACTTCAGTATGGATCCTGACAACACCACCTCTCCGTCCCTGTTCCTCTGCATCAGGCTTGCCAATGCCTGCCCTACTGGAGGTTACTTTTTTTTTTTTTTAAAAAAGGGTCCATGTCACAGGAGAACACAGTGAACTGAGAAAAGGAAAATACAAAATAGACGCATCCCGCGATCGTGAGACACACTATTGTATTTCAATTGGCTTGGCCCATGAGCGTGTACCATTTTGTTTCAGAGAGTGGTTCAGAATATAAATAGCTATTGGGTAAAGATGCCTGGCCTCGTTCTCTGCTGTCCCTGGTCCTCCACACCACAGTGATGGAGATAGTCAGGGCTGAGTCTGTACCTGTCAGCTCTGATTTATAAAGTACAAGGCAGGTCTGAACTGTCCTTGTCAGTCACCAGCCAAGCATACCAGGACGTGGGGCAGATCCATCGGAGCTCTGGTGAATGGGATATTTGGATTCCTTTGTACCTTGAATGGAATATTTGGATTCATTTGTCCCTTACAAAGGATGTTCCCACTTAAAGAGTTAAAGCAACTACCTTATGCAAATGAATTTCAGCATTACACACCACACTTTGATGTTGCTCAGGGCTCTTTTCTCCTGACACTCCAATCATTTGAGGGACCTGCAGTTTTCTGTCAGTTTGTAAAAGACTAAAATATCTAATTGGTTTTTTAAAAAAAGGGAATCAATAACTGTAAACCATGGTGTCAAGAATTAGAAAAAGATTAATTGCAGGTGGTCCTTGCTTAGGGTGAATTAACAACCCCACTGAGCAAGGTTCTAGCAATTAATAAAATAACCAGCCATAAGATTTACATTAGTGTTCAAAGGCCAATCCATTACAATGAAGGAGTGTATTCATTAGGAAAAGAAAACTCCAGGGAAATCCTCTAACTGCCCCTAATCTTGCATGATTGTATTAGCCTTTACACTGGCAAAAACCTATAAAGGGAAAAATATGATGTTGCAGCAGTAATGGATATAAACTGCTCTTCACAAACACTGAGGAGTAACTGCATTATTGTTGAGCTGTTGAACTGCCTGGCAGGAAACGGAGTGAGAGCCTGGGGAAGCGAACATCTTGCATCCCTTTCAATCATACCGAAGTAATTGACTTATTCTCCTCAATACGAACTAAAGAGGGCAGTGGGAGACTTTTCCTCTTCCTTCCTGTAAAATCTACATGTTTTACTTCAAACTCTTCCTCTTGAGATATTGATAAAGTGTGCAAAGTTGGGATGGTTAAGATCCCCAACTGGAAATTAAGAAGGCAAGAATGTATTCATATGAGAACACTCAAAATAATGATTTTAAAATATATGTAAGTCCCTATAGCTTAAAGTTCTCTAGCTTAAAGTTAACAGAGCATAGCTTGATAATTTTTCCTGTAAACCAAATCTAAGATTAAGATATAGAACTTTTCCCTCCCTACCTGAAGGCTCCCTTAATTTCCTTTCCAAGCAACATTTCCTCATGGTTAACTACTGTTTTGATTCCTATCATACATTATACATGTTCTCAAAAAACTCCTATCATCAGAATCATACAACATGTAGTCTTTTGTGTTTACCATCTTTTATTCCATATTACATTCGTGATATCTATCCACATTCTTGCATGAAACATTCATTCACTTTTTATTGTGAGATAATACTCCATTTTAAGAATATAGTACAATTATATTACCTTAATGGTGATAGTTGGGTTCTATCCAGTCTGGGCCAATGATGAACAAAGTTCCTGTAAACATTCTTATCTGTGTCTTTCAGGGGGCATAGGTCCTCATTTCTCACAGTGACACACCAAGTGGTAGAATTCCTGTCTCATAGACTAGGTGAGTTTTCAGTTTAAATCCATATTGCCAAATCATTGTTACAGTTTACATTTCCACTAACTATGGATGAAAACTGCTTCTACGCTCACCAACGCTTGGCATTTCCCTTCTATTTTAGCTTTATCCATTCTAGAGGGTTAAGATATTATACTTTTGATGCGTATTAAGGTATATTACAAACACTGAAACTGTTTCCATATTGCTCAAACTGAAGAAATCTTGTAAAATCGTAATTAAATACCCTATCCTTGGGTGCCTGGGTGGCTCAGTCAGTTATGCATCTGCCTTCGGCTCAGGTCATGATCCCAGGATGCTGGGATTGAGCCCCACATCGGGCTCCTTGCTCAGTGGGGAGTCTGCTTCTCCCTCTCCCTTTGCCCCTCCCCCCTGCTCATGCTCTCACTCTCTTGCTCTCTCTCTCAAATAAATAAATAAATAATAAATACTCTATCCTTGATATTATAGATTAGGGAAATTATCTCTTATATTAGTGGCCATTTTAAAATGTCAGAAAATGGAATTTGCTCCGTTTATGTGTCTTTCACTGACTTAGTATGACTAGGTCCTGGTTACGTTTTCTAACACCCTACACCATACCAGCATTTAGCCTTGCTAAGGCTTGCCTCATTTTTATGTTATTGTATTCCTTGATCTTGGGGACCCCGACAAATATTTGGTTTTTTTGCACATTTAAATTTTTATAGTATTTACACATCTGTATATTATATATTATTATTATATATATTATGTATGTTGTATATACAACATATACAATATCTTTTATTTATCTATTATATATATATATTATATATGTTTTATTTATCTACTGTGTGTGTGTATATATATGTATGCTTTACCAAGAATTTAAACTTGGTTCCTTTCTGTTCTACATGCTCTCCCTGAAGGACTTCACCCATGCTCTCAGAGTAAAAACGCACCAGGATACACAAAACTCCCAAAGCAAATCGCAGGTCTCATGAAGTAGTGAAAAACTGAACCCTAGTGCTTTCAATACCTTTGGTATGGTTCCACACTGTGAAACAAAGAACAGAACATGGAGGTGATATAAATCTGACTTATATATCCCAATGTTAGTGTAGCTGAAATAAGCATACACTTTTTTTTAGGCAAAATAATCCCCTTGATAGCTCTTTAAATATAAAAGAATATGAATTCAGAGAGTTTCTATTTAAATCCTTAAAATACATATTGACAGATTACAAAGATAAGACAAAGCTTAATGTAACAATCTAATACGATACTCATTCATTTCTTAATTCATTCCACAAATATTTATTGAAAACCTACTAGCATATGCTGTGGTTACCAAATCTTGGTTTCTAATTAATATTTATCCAGTAGGAAGACAGAAATCAAGTAATCAAATAAATATTTAACAACTTCAGTTAATAATATAAGTGACTTTCAGGTCACTTGCTGATATACTAGAAATATAAAATCATCAAAATGTAACCCAAATCATTCATTCATTTTAAGATTTTAAACTAAACATTTCAACACGTCATTAGAAAAATCATCCCCAATCAAGAATGTCGAACATCACACCATTTTGAAAGAGGAATCCTTTTATTCTACCATTACCCAGTACGAGCCACATTTCACATGAAAAATCGACCCAGGGAAACTTAAGATACAGGTTACTCACTGGTTCACTGCGGTGTGACTCTTAGAAGTATCACTTTCTTGAGGAGGCAATTCGAAGAATGATTTCGCAGCACCATCTGCGTAAAGCACCTGCAGACATTCGCACTGAGCTATTTTATAAGGAAAATGCACTGCAAGAAAGGTAGCGAGCTCAGGTGCATCCGTGGAATTTTCTGCAACACCCTGCACCGAGTCGATAGAGGCTTGCCCTCATCAGCCACTCGGGCTCATCTATGTAAAAGGATTTCTTCTTAGTTGGTTTAATGTTTGTTAATTCAGCAGCTTCTGGGAGCGATTTTGCTGTGTGTGTGTGTGTGTGTGTGTGTGTGTGTGTGTGTGTGTGTGTGTGAGTGTTTATTACAAGAACAGTGCCTCACATTGCATTGCCTTGAAATATGTGAATGATGGGCATAATTCTGACACCAGGCCACACAGCAGACCATTTACAGGAAACCCTGACATGGTTTCATAAGGATACAAGCCTTCCTATGGAAACTACCGAGCTATGGAAGAAGGATCACTTAACCGAAGGCTGCTTGGGTCAGGAATTGCCCCTGAACATCAAGGAACTCAAGCACCCTCAAGGGAGACTTCAAATACATTTCTTGAGATCTGCATGATAACAATTTGGTCTTCTGTCACCTGACTTTACTATATCTCTCTAAGCTAGGTTGCCTAGCATACTCCACATGAGAAATAATGAAATAAGAGAGGAAGGTTCCACAGGAGTAATACCACAGTTTGTTATGATTTTAACTGAAATTTATCCTTTTGCTTACCTTGTAAATTTAAGGAGAGATTTAGTGTTTCCAATGACTCATGCTCCTGACAACTCACTAGCATAACGCCTACATATCAAACAAATACTAATGAGATAACGGGAGGGAATTCTTCTCCGTAAGTTATCTCCACGTTAAGGCAGGAGGGAAGGGAGGCTCAGGAGACAAGCTGACCCAAGTAAAGGCATTTTGATGTTAGGCCACCCTTTAAGCTAAAAGTCAGCAGGTCCTAAAAAGAATCACAAGATCCAACTCATGGAACACAAGACCCCACTCCTTTCAGCTGTAGAAGCCACACACACTGGACATTAAAAATTGTTCCCACGGGTAATTCCACAACCCTCAGACACTGGAAAAACTAACCACCCAATGTACATATTGAACCCAACGTTGAAGAATAAGCCTCTCCCTATATGGTTAGCTAATTTGAAAGAACTTCTAAAACCCTTCAATAGAGGCAAGATGGAGGAGTCCTCTTCATGACCTGGAAGGAGAGAATAAAGTAGCTCCTTTCTTACTTCTATACTATAAATCTGTGTCCCTTTCTCTAAATGGCTTGCTGTTGAATTCTTTCTCACACAAAGCCAAGAACCTTCTTGCCAAGTGGCCTGAGGCCCTCCTTCTTAGGGTCAAGGCCCACATGGCACCAAAGTTAGGAACTGTTCCCATGCATAACGCCTACATGTCAAAGACCAAACCAAATAATTGAAGGTAATTCTTCTCCATCAGTGTCCTCCAAGTCAGCAATGGGTCTTTATGAAAACATACAAACGTCTGGAAGCACATGATTCCTTTTATGAAAGAATTGAGAACAGAAAGGATTCATTGATGTAATTTACTCCGCTGACGTAATTACCACAGGTAACTCGCCTTCCTTACGCACCAAGTTTTCTCGTTGTAGAAAGTAGATAAAATCAACTTCTTGGATTAAAGAAGAAAACATGGCCAAGCCTCCTGTGATGGTCTACTTCTAGGAAGTAACATTCATCGATTTCCCTAACTGAAGGTATTTTAAGAGCAACTAGACTAGAGTCCATGGGCCAAATCTCGGTCCCTGCCTAAGGATCTTTATGTTTGTTATAACGTTTTACACTAGAACACAATCACAATTATTTACTTACAGATCGTCCATAGTCTCTCTGGCTGCTTTTGAACGCTACCCCAGCAGAGAAGGGAGTTTGCAACAGAAACGGTACGACCCACGAAACGTTCACTGGCAGGCCTTTTAAGAAGTTTGCTACACCTGAATTAGACCAATTCCCTCTTCTGTCACTGATGACGAGCCTGAGATTCACATCAACTCCAGGACCACCCCAGAGCAAGCAAAAAGCCCCCCCCCAAAAAACACAAATACACACACGCACACACACACAAATATCTTCGTAACATTTCTGCTAATGAGATCTGGCTGGAACAGCAACAATTTATAGAACAAGTGGCATTCAGTGGTGCTTTTCAGAGAGGTCTCAGAATGAAATACTGATGCGTGTATTCAAAATATATATGGGGGTGCCTGGGTGGCTCAGTCGGTTAAGCGACTGCCTTTGGCTCAGGTCATGATCCCAGGGTCCTGGGATCGAGTCCGGCATCGGGCTCCCTGCTCTGCGGGGAGCCTGCTTCTCCCTCTCCCACTCCCCCTGCTTGTGTTCCTGCTCTCGCTGTGTCTCTCTCTGTCAAATGAATAAATAAAATCTTAAAAAATATATATATATATATGGGTATAGAATATATATGTTAGGGTATATTAATATAGAATATTTAGAATATGGAATATTAATCATATAGAATATAGAATAATGTGGAATACCTTGTAAATATAAAATACTGTGTGTGTATATACATATAATATATATGTGGACATATATATACAGAATAGGTATTATATATATAGAGTAGCATACGATATGTATATATCTATGTGATATATAGTTATATATATATGTATATATATATACACTATACTATCTATATATAGATGTATATACTACATATATATATACAGGATATATATATATACACAGTATCTATATAATGTATGGATGGATATGTACAGTATATATATAGATATATACTAACAGAATATGTTAACATAAAATACTATATATATCCATGTATGTTACAAATGTATATGTGTGTATATATACATATATGAAATTATTTTCATTTTGTATTTATCCATGTATTATCCATGTATGTGTATATATGTGTGTGTGTATATATATATATATATACACACACACATATATATACACACACACAGAGTCTATATCTGCACAGAGAGAGAGAGAGAGAACAGGTCCTGGGCACACTGTGTCCCAAAGGCCAGATCCAACTTGCTGCCTGATTTTGTGTGGCCTGCATGCTAAGAATGGTTCTTACGTTTTTAAATAGTTCTCCCAGAATATCAAGACTATTTTATAACATGTGGAAAGTACGGGGAATTCCAATGTTCGGGTCCATAAATTTCATTTTCCTGTGGCACAGCCATGTGCTTTGGATACCCATTGCCCATGGAGACTTTGGCACTGGAACGGCAGAGCTGGCTATCCGCAATACAGACTGGCCCACAACGTAGAAAACGTTTACTGTCTAGACCCTTGTGGAAGAAGTCCACTGACCCCTAACGCAGAAGCTCTTGTGTCTCCCCTGCAATTGTCTTTTTTTTTTTTTTAAAGATTTTATTTATTTATTTGACAGAGAGAGACACAGCGAGAGAGGGAACACAAGCAGGGGGAGTGGGAGAAGGAGAAGCAGGCTTCCCGCAGAGCAGGGAGCCTGACGTGGGGCTCGATCTCAGGACCCCGGGATCATGACCTGAGCCGAAGGCAGATGCCCAACAACCTAGCCACCCAGGCGCCCCTCTCCTGCAATTGTCAAGCTGTGTGCTTCTCATGGCCCCGAACAGGGCTCTCACTACCTGGAGAAAAATTAACACGGAGACTTCAACTGTTATCCTTACGAAAGTGTACTTTCAAGCACTCACCTGCTTCTCAAACGACCACGTGTCTCTAACCTTGCCTCCCATGAGTTTCCACATCTACCCCATGTCCCCAAAAGAATTATCCTTCTTCACACAAACCAGTGTGATCATACAAGAATCTTATCTGGTAATACTGTCACCATGAATGTTGGCTATGAGCTTGGGTTGGTTGGCTTACATAAAAGTACAGAAGCACAAAATGAAGATAATCAATGAAATGTTCTTTGTTCATAAGCAGAATGCCTGAATTCTACCATTCCGTTCCAAAGGAGCTCTGCAAGAATAACTTATACTAATCAAATGCTTTACTACCGACCTATGATCTTTGGGCATTTGGGGATTTGAACCCATTTTTATGATTCCTGTATAAGTAGAGAAGGAAGCTCCAGAAAAACAGAACCAGAAGGACACATGTGTGTGCATATAATATATATGTGTGTGTGTGTGTGTGTGTGTGAATATATATGTACACATACACACATACTTAGTCTAAGGAATATGTTGTATTAAACATAGGGAATACATTATAGCATACTCTATATTGTTTAATATATATATTAAATATAATATTTATTATAGGGAATTAGTTCACAAGATTACAGAGACTGGCAAATGCAAAATCTGCACAATTTCCCTTGTCAAATGCAAAGGCCAGAAGCCGGCTGACCATCCTAGTTCAAACCGGAAATTTATGTTTTACACCAGGGAAGGTCAGTCTTTTGATCTACTAGGCCTTCAACTGATTAGATGAGGCCCTCCATATTGTGGAGGGCCTCCTGCTTTACTCAGACAATCCATTTAAATATTGATCTCATCCATAGTCACCCTTGCAGAAACACCCAGAATAGTGTTTGACCAAATACGCCAAATATGTAGGCACCTCATGGTCCCCTCAAGTTGACAAAAGGTATTAACCATCACAGGAGTGCTGATGGACCAATGATTCATACTTCCAGCATCCAAGGGTAGTAAAAAGTTAGACAACAGATTCTGTCTAAACTCAGAAACTCGGCCATTCTCATCAGCAACCACAATGGGCTTGACTGGATGCCTTGGAGGTTTTCCTAGCTTACTACACATGAAGTGGCTTACATACGAGCCTGCTGGACCTTGTCGGATGTCAACACCAAGGAACAGAAAGCGGTATTTCCGTGATTGGTTAAATTCACTACACAAATAAGCCTATCTCACTTTGAATGTCTTTCATCCCCTGCCTAAGGTTAAGAAAAATTTCAATTTGCATTTTATTTAGGTAGTGAACCAGCGAAATTCTCTAAGAAAGCTATTGCAAGATGCTGAGACATCAGCAAAATTATCACTTCTGATACTCATCTTACCGTTTTCCCATGTGTTTTCTTCATGAACATTCTAATACTTCACATCTTGCTCTGAGTTCTTCATTATTATTATTTTTACCTATTGTCCCTCTCATTTCTGCTTCCTGAGATTTTCCACCCACACCAGATTCAGCCAATCAAAGCGAAACTTCTACATCCGGTGTTTTTAGACTACCTGGCTTTCACTTGCTTTTCTGACACCCAGTGACACGTGCCAGGTCAAAAGGAGTGTGGGTTTAGGGATTATGCTGTCAAGATTTAAGTTCTGAAAGACTGCCCCACACAAAGCAAAATAAGGAAATGTTTGTTTCCCAGGGCAACAAGAGAAGAGAAACTTATTTAGAAAATAAAAGGAAGGAACTCAATAAGTAGTAAATAAACCCTTTGGGGGGAAAAAAAGAAAAGAATAGGAAGGGAATATAAGGGAAAGAACATGATGGAGCATGAAGGGAAGCTAAGTCCTTATAGGCATAAGCTCCTTGGAGCTGTCCCAGGCACTGTCCAGGATAATTCTTTTGCCAATCCTGCAGAGATGAGTGTTCTCCCAGCTACTCTTGATGACAAAACCTGACGCCGAGAGAAGGCGTGGTCTACCTCAGGTCAGGTCACAGAGCTGCTAACATGCCCATGACCCCGACTCTCACATTCAGTCCCTCATCCCAACTACTGAGATAAGTATTATAAACTATCTCTCAGAACCATCTCAATCATAATGATATTTCAGACTGAGAACACCAAACTCACAATATCTTTCCCTTTTTTCCCCCAACAGATTATAATTTGCACAAACAAGGAAAACTTTTAGAGAACCACTCAAACAGCCTATAATTATGTGCTAAGTTATCACCTTTCTATGGGCTGCCAAAAATTCTTACTTTGGTTATCACATGCTCAAAAATAATCAGTACAACTCAGAAGGTGGCTGAGCAGGAGGTGGGAAGATGTCTTAAAACCAGAATTGATTTTCCCCACTAAATTGCTGGTAACTAAAAAGAGATGGTCCTTAAAATCGTAGCACAGTGTTATTGAAAAGAGAATATGAGAAGGTCACGGGTACGTCAGTTTTTTCCGCAGCAATTTGCTTCAGCCTTCTCCTTGCAGAACCACTGGAAACGCTCATTAACGGAGCAGGGAGTTGGATACTCTGCCATGAATCCTCTGCTTTGCTAATTCATTGGTGATTATTAGCTAAGGGGTTACATGCATAAAATAATACAAATTAAAGTATGACATTATGAGAATGGAAACTTCAACAAAGAGTATGTCACCGTGTATCTCTTTTTGCCACATAGTAGGGTTGTCCTTTAGAAGACAGCACCTTAATTAACCATGATTTTTTTTAAGCCACCACAAATACTTTTAATAACAGACAGATGGCGCTTAAACACAACGATCTGGAAGCCTGTAATAATGAATTTAGAATCTCCTATTTAGGAAAGAAAACAATGAGAAACATACAGTATTATTGAAAACCTAATTCTAATAACGACCCCTGGGTGCCAATATTAACCCCATTTCCTTTCCTCTGTACCTCTCTCTGCCCCTCTGCAAGTAACAACAAGTGTTCAAACATTCCTGATGCTTCACGAAATGATGCATCACCCAGAACATGGTAACTTCTGTTCCATGTGCTCTATTTAATAAGACAGGAATGAGTGCAGATATCATTGTAGATTACTTGCAACGACAGGAGTAAAGAGCGTTTCAATAGTTGTAAACAGAGCATTCAAATAATCTGGCCACTCCATTCCCCGAATACAGCACCTAGCTAATTTTTAGTGTCTTCCGCGAGGAGGAAGGTGGGCTAATGTTATAATAGGTAGGCAGATCCTCATAGATATGGATGCATATGGACATCCAGGCAGAGACACAGATGCCCTGGATTCAGGATCTCTTTGCCCACGGGAGATGCAAACACGCAGCCTTGCCGTGGCGGGTAAAACTCATCACCAGCCTTGTTCATCACCTGCTAATGGACACTTGCCTGACTCTCCGGCTTCACTCTCACGGACTTATACATTCCTCTAGAATACCAAGAGGAAAATTGCCAAAAAAAAAATACGTTGACTACACAGGTCCCACGCACGCATTTTCATGAAACCAGTATTGTAGGGACTGGTTCTTAGCAAACCCATGGAGCTTCTAGAAACCACTGCTTCATTTAGTATGGGCTCTCAGGACATCTGTTCAGTACCTCTTCTAGAATATTAAGGATTATTGTCTAACTGACCGGTCTGTAATTTCCAGAGTGTTATCCTCACCTTAAAAAAAGGACAAACTGGGTCAGCATTTAGCCATTCTCTTACCTTTCCGGATTTCTCTTATTACCCATGATTTCTCAATGACTACGAGCAAGAGATAGAATTCACCTGAGTTTAAATTTATTTTAAAACCCTGTGCCCTCTTATTGTTACCTCATTTATCAAAGGCTTAAATCCCTCCCAATTCCACGTGCTTTTACTTTTTAAATCTGAAGACCATTTTCTCGTGTAGAAAAGGCAGAGGAAGATCAGTATTTGAAGAAGTCCCGTGTTCTCTCCGCAGCTGCTAACACATCATCTGCGCTCAGGAGTGCGCTTGGGTTTTCTTGGACTAGTCACCCAAATTCTACCTCTAAAAATACATTTTAGATTTTCTTAGTATTTTCCACCACCCTGGAATTCAATGTTTCTTGCCATTCTTTTATTATGATCTTATCACTACACATTTTTAAATGTTCTTTTAATTTTCAATGTCACCGGGGAGCATCTCGCGCTAACCCAACCCCTGAAACTCCAAGAATCCTCTCAGCATAAAACATACCATAAAACTCCCATCTTACAAAGAAAAAAACAAAAAAAAAAACCAAAACAATCCCAGCCATTGCTCCAAAGGACTGCTTACCTTTAAAGCAAACTTGTATTTCTTTTTGTTTCCTTCTAAAATTATTTTTAACTTTTTACTGTGGAAAATATCAAACATAGAAAAAATTAATGTGATGGTATAATGAAATCCCAGTAATGTATCATCCCACTTCCAAAAACTATCAATATTCTGCCATTCTGTGTCATCAATCCCTCTACACATTCCCAACTCCCATGTAGTTATTATTTTTACAGACCTTTTTTGAGATAAAATATGCACACACTGAAATATACCACAATTACCTAGACTCTTTGGACAAATGGATACACCTCTGTAATCCAAACTGCTAATACCATATAGAACATTTTCATCTCTTCGGAGAGTTCTCTTGTCTCTTCCTAGCCAATTCTCCAGCAAACCCTGTTCTGCTCTTTTTGCCCCATAATTTTGCCTGCCTAGTTTTGCTCACTGTAGCAGCTCATATAAGTGGGACCATGCAGTAGGGATTCTTGAGTATCAGGTGACTTTCATTCATCATTATGTCGTTAACTTCATCCACACTGTTGCATAGATCAGTTTGACCCCTTTGATTCCTAAATGGCAATGCACTGCATGAGCCTATAATAAACGGTATGCATGCTATGGGTACAATGAACAGTTTATCCATTCTCCTCTTGTGCATTGCAGTTGTTTCCAGGCTGGGGCATTTGTAAATAAAACTGCTACTATCATTCTTGCTTAACTTCTTTTCATGGATAAACACCTTAAGAATGGAACTTCTGAGTCAAAAGGCAGATGCATATTTCATTTTACAAGAACCTGCCAACATTACTCCCAAGTTGTTGGACAAAAGAGATTCAGTTTCTCCCACGAAATGTCAATTGTCAGGTTTTGTTTTTTTTTTTTTCTTTTTAATATTAGCCATTCTATTTGCTATACAAATGGTCTCTCATTGCAGTTTTATTTACTTTTTAAAGATTTTATTTATTTATTTGAGACAGACAAAGACAGAGACAGAGACTCTGCCACCGAACCAGCGAGCATGGGGAAGGGCCGAGGGAGAGGGAGAGAGAATCTCAAGCAGATTCCTTGCTGAGCATGGATCCCAACACTGGGCTCGATCTCACGACCCTGAGATCATGACCTGAGCTGAAACCAAGAGTCAGACACTTATCCGACTGAGCCACCCAGGCGCCCCTCATTGCACTTTTAATTTGGATTTCTCAGATAACTAATGATGTCCAACACAGTTTCATGTGCTTAGCAGCTGTTTGTGTATCAGCTTAAAATAAAACTTTTCATTTCGAACTGTTATACCAAAATTCCCAAAGATAATAGTTTCTTTTTTGCCCTCACCCCACGCTCCCTTTTGTTAACATTTTACATAACCATGGTATAATTATCAACTAAGAGAAATGAACATCAATACAATGTCAGGTAGATCTTATTTGTTTAAGTGTATTTTAACAGGTTAAAGTATATGGTTCAAAACAAAAATTACATAAAAAGTCTTATATTGAATAGTCTCCCACCCCCTTAGACCTCCCCTCCATTTCTGGCCACCCTCCTTCCAGAGCCTTGTCATTCTTCTATATTCAAATATGAATATACAGTATTCTTCCCCTTCCTTGAAGGAAAAGTAGCATCCCATACAAACTCTCTAGTCCCTCACTTTCTCTACTTGCCAGCTTTCTGGAGATTGTAGATGTCAGTGCCTAAAGCACTTCTCATTCACTTGGCAAAACCACATGGTATGTCACTGTCAAGATGTTCTCTTGTTTATGTAACTGCATGCATTTTTAAAGATCCCTCCACCCTCCTATTTATCAGAGTGATCTTTTATGATGGTGTTGTCAGAGCTGTACTTGGTTCCAGAACTTCTGAGCAGGGGATCATAACCGAGGAAGTTCTGACGTGGGAAGAGGACCTTGTTGACCTTGCTGAGCTTTGCTTATCATGAGCTCTGAGACAGGAACCCACGAGGCAAAAACATCAGCTCCTTCACAGGAGAACATGAATTCCACTGGCAAGGGGAGAAGGACCCTGCTAGACACTACAGAAAACAGAATGCCTCACAGATGATCCCAGCTCATCTGGGAGACGTCCTAACACAGACCAGCTCCGGTATCTGAAGGTTGTAAGACATCAGAGGACACCTAGTGCTTCAGGAACTTTGACGGATGTACCTGGCTTCAAGGATGCAGAAGATCCCCTCCACCCACCAAGAGTAGATCTCGTCAAGTAACTCAGACACAGGCAGAGGAATGGGATCCACTGGCTCTAATCCAGAATCCAACCCAGCAGCTGAAGCCATGTACAGCACCGAATCTCAGATGGCTTCCCATTGGCTCTTCCTCTCCAGCATGCCCTTCCCCCAATGCCCAGCAAAAGCTCTGGAGCTTCGTTCATTTCCTGTCCTCGTTCTGCTAAAGCACGACGCGGAGAGCATGCCTCAACCTCCCCTGCTCCCAATCATCCATCTTTCTGTGAGGCTAACACATTTCACAGAGTTTATGGAACAAGTAGCTTTTCTTGGTGAAATCTCTACAGTGACTCCCCACAGCCTCAAAGAGAAAATTCTGAGTCTTCCTTGCAGAAAGATATATGGCAGAACTCTGTTTACAAACACTTTACATATATAAAACACTGCATCATTTCAGAATGTACATCTCTGCCATAAAAGTATAAAGATATGAATAAGGGCAATAAACAACTCAGGACAGTGCATATCTGCAGGGAGAGGAGAAAAATGTAATCAGGGAGGGGAACACAGTAGGCTTCCCTTAATATACAACATTAAATAAAAAAAAAAAAAAAGAATGACCTCCCCTGGTCTAGTCTCCAGACATAAAACCCTTCTGCTCCCAGCCTATTCTTGGTTACTCAGCTCTCATGCATGGAGTAGACTTGGCTGATCCTCCCTGGTAAAAACGCCACTATTCACACCATCCTAAGATGTTACAGATGGAGTTTCTGGACTAACAATGCCACAAAGTAAAATGACTACAGCGGCATAAAAGTTTTTGTTACTAAAAGAAAGCAGAAGCCAAGTTTTAAGTTCAAATTCCATCAAGAGCTGGAGAATTCAAACTATTTTTAATTTAAGCTTGATGTGGTGAGTTTAAGCATGGGAATAAACACAATTCACAAGTCGGTGGGAAATAAGACCTATAATACACTGCTTCACAGAGCAGTCAGGGGAAAAGTTACATTCCTGCTGTTTTTCCATTTATTTAATCATTGGACTGCAGGCTTCCTTACCACCACCCCCAACTCACTACTTGAAATGAAACAAGAAAAAACATTTTTCAGTCTAGATGGATTAAACCTACATGTTATTTTTTGCCAATGTGCAAATGACTGGAACAATTCGATTATCATGTGTTTGGGGAGGTTGAAATTTAAATTGTTTACTAAGAGAACACCATGTGTCTGATAAATCCTTTACATGGAGATGTGTTGTTGGTATATTGATGGAACTCAAATACCATACATTCTCTATTGTCACCTTTTCGCTATTTATTCTAAAATCACAAAGGGAAGGAAGAGAGGATCACCAGTGACTTTACTCCCACATCTCTGAATGTTCTGCCAATAATCCAATATTCCCCAGTAGTCCAACTGATAGTAGGCAAGGACTAAAGGATGGGTTCATGAAGTCCACTCCAGCCATCCAGAGCCCAGAGGCTGGAGGATAATGGATGGAAGGAAATCTGAAGTGGAGATGTTCAGCACAATACGCAAACATCGCCGGAGACTGACAAGACTGAGTCATTGAGCTGGGATGCTCAAACCACGCTTCACCATTTTTAACTGAGACTGTCCCTAAGGAGACCATGCCTTCAAAGGGCAGGGAGCCCGCTAAGATGAGTTTATTTGCTTGTTCACTATTTTCTTCTTCCACGTTAGAAAACTAAGAGCATTGTGCTTTCATTTTCTTATAGCCCTAGTACTTGTTAGGACATTACCTGTATATCACAGAAGTTCAAAACACAGGTACTCAGTAGAGTAGACTGAATTCAGCAATATCCATGTGAGGCAAAGAGACACAAGGACAGACCCCGATTAACAGATGGCATTCTGTGCTAATTGCATCTCCATGGCACACACATTTGCTCGCACAGAATCCAGTCTGTAAACTGAAGGTACAGAACGTGCAGATGCAATAAAAAACGATGTCTTTTCCCAGTTCACGGGAGGAAGGGATGCATAAGTCAATAGTTGAAAATTGTCACTTTTAAGTTCTCCTTCCAAAATCTTTTCTCAAGTCTCAGGAATCTGCTACTGCATGTCTGCTCATAAAAGACAAGCCACTCTAACTAAAGCAAATAACGAGCCTCAGGAAAAATTCAGACTCACCCTATTAAAGATAATTGTGTCTGTGGCTGAGGTTTGACACTGCATAGGGAACATGGTCATATTTTCTGATGATAAAATTTCTCTTAAATACTTTTTCATGGGATTAAAATATCAACATCCCATAATGTCCTGCAAAGAACATTGTGCATTTCATTCTCTCAATTAGGTGGAAAGAGTTGAGAATCACTCTCATGAGCATGTCAGGGTCTCCCTTTGATCTTCATGGGACGTTCCCATCTGGCATATAAGTCAAGAGTAAGACGCCCAGAAGCACCTTATTGAGGAGTGATGCTCCATCTTCTCTGAATTTCACTCAGGCTAGACTTCAGCCAGCTTCACTTCTAGCTTCTTATAATTTGCATTATGAAAATAGAGGTCTTTCAGTACAAAAATCTATCACTTTATTAAATACGCATTTTCAAACTACATACATCTATGACCCCTCCCTCATCCTGCACTCTTACAATTCGGTCCATCTCTCTGCATCTACACACACACTCTCTCTTTCTTTCATCTTCCCCCTGGGGAAATGTGTGCCCTATTCTTATTGACTAGTTGTTGGCCAAGATCTAAGAGCAGATAAAGTCCCATCCTTAGAAATAAGAAGACAGCAGAATAATAAAGTTAAAGGAATACCTGCCAAGCAAATCACCAGGTATAAGCCAAATAAAAACAAGGAAAAACCAGTGGGATTGCGCTCTCCCTTCACTCAACAAATATTTTTTGAGTCCCCACATGTGCCAGAGACTGTCCTTGGTATTGAATATACAACAGTAAACAAAAACACAGAAAACACTTGCTTTCAAGAAGCTGACTTCCGGTAAGGGAAGACTGCCAATAAACATAATGAATACACAGGTTATACAGTCTATTAGAATGTGATAAAACCTACAAAGGAAAACAAAGCAGGGCAAAGAGGTAGGGTTTGCACTCAAGATGAATACATATAGGTTTTAACAAACTGTTCTTCTTTGTTTGTTATTTTTTATTATACTCCCTTTGTTTCCTTTTAGTCTTAAAGAGAACCACCTCTAAAATGAAGCACGCTATGCAGAAAGCGGGTGTGGTGTGTTTTCTTCGCACCACTGCCGCTGGCCAGCATGTGGGAGGAGCCAAAGACAGAGGGTGAGGTTTCGCAGCTTTATTTTCTGCATGTTTGAACGACTGCGTATTTTTTAAGTATTAAATTAAAAATTAAACAAAGACAGCAAGACTCAAATTGAATTTGTGGCTTTGGCTTAGAAGCCAATTGGAACAGAGAAATATTCCTAGGATTTTAAGTGTTAAAAGTCGACATCAGCTCTGTCCCATAGAACATGATTCTGAGATGATGGGCGCCTACTAACCGCACGAAGCTACTGAGCATTCGAAAGATGGCTTAGTGCAATGGCCGAACTGACATTTAATTAATTTCAATTGAGTTAGCCACATGTGGCTAGCAGTAACCAAAGACCCCCAGGTCCACATACAACTGCCATCTTAAGCATGTGACAATGTGTCTGTGAAGCTCAATGTCCTTCTTATTTCCTCTCCATATTTCATAAAACATCTACACACAAATCAACCTCATTTCAACCCAGTGCACTTGACTTCCATTCAATTTCATTAAGGAATGTATAGCCACCAACTCACAAATGCCAAAGATGATGTTAGGCACTGCAGACCCACAGGTGATGGGTTCTTGCCCTGGTGTGTTTCTGTGACTCTTTGGAACATATGCTCAGATCCAACTCTTCCACATCCCACTGCATCCCATGGCATCAACCAACACACCTCTCTCCTTGTCTCTTATCCACATCCACAAATTCAGGTCAATTTCAGTCAGGGAGAAAAACGTGAAACCGAGGTCACCAACTGTGTGTTTTAAGACCCCCACCTTAGAAAGTCTTTAAAATATGTAACCGCTATCCTTATTCAATCAATGGAACTATGTCATACCAGAGGGAGAATAAAGAAAAGACATTCCTAAGAAGTATCTGGTTAATAAAAATTCTCCACATATGAGAAACTGATTTTAAGAAAAACAACTGTATATTTAGTCCCTCCTCCAAGATGACTGACAGGTAGGTTACACCCTCTCTTCTAACTAATAGATAAAAGAATAAAGTGGGATGCTGTGATGGACAGATGTGGGAAATGTCATTGTTTTGTTCACACTCAATCCCACAGAGGAAATCTGAAAATACGGGAGAGGACACAGCAGGGCTTGGGAGGGGGAGCTGAAATATTACTGCTTGCACAGGACCAGTCTTTGGGTTAAGCACTGCCCTTGGAGTCCTGCTCTTCATGCTGCCTTCAGAAGCCTGAGTCTCAGTTAAATAAAATGGAATCTGATAGAGCGTGTGCATTTCGCCAAGCCAACGCACTACAGTTGCAAAGGAACTAAGGTTAAGGTTGACTCTTGAATAACATAGGGGCACCGATCCCCCCCAGAGTTGACAATCCATGTATAACTTCTGACTCCCTCAGAGCTCAACTACTAACAGTCTACTGATGACCAGAAGAAGCCTTCCTGATAACACTGGCAGCCCACTAACACATATGTTCTAAATGGTCTGTATTATATACTAGATTCTCACAATAAAGTAAGCTAGAGAAAAGAAAAGGTGCCTAAGAAAATCATAAGGAAGAGAAACTAAATTTACAGTATTATACAGTACTTACTGAAACATATCTGCATGTAAGTGGACCCACCCAGTTCAAACCCAAGTTGTTTGAGGGTCGGCTCTAATTTGAATGAAGTCTTACAGAAGCCTTCTTCGGGAAAAAGAAAATGTAATGTAACAAAAAGGATGATCAAAAGAGACTGGAGATATAAGTCGTCTGCTATTGCGCTACACTTCTCCTGAATCAGAAATTGGACTGGAAAGTCCCTGAGGTCTTATGACGGTTGTTTTATTTCCAGGAATACAAAAAGCAAAGTTTCAACATCTGAGATCATTGTCACTGGATGGAGCTCCAGATGCGTGCCTCCCTCTGCTTACTGTTCTGTTTTAACCAGACTCAAGACAAATCTGAAGCTGGAGGAATCTTCGCTCTGGAGAACGTGATCCAAGGAAGGTGAACATGGCAGCCAGACAAAACCAAACCAAAGGAGACAAATTGAGTCTGGAAATGGGAACTCATGGAAATACACCAGAGAGGATAGCCCAGAGTACTGAGGGGAAGGAACCCAACTGGGTATGTTTACATGACCATGCATAATTTAATTTAATTTAGCATGATCACATTTTAATTTAATGGGACATGACGGAACTTGGGATAGCCACTTAAATGTAGGCAACTCAGAATCATGCCAATACATCAGGCAAATGTTTAAGCTTTAATATCCCTGCCTTTTTTTTATTTTAAAAGCTATATAAACATTAAGTTTACAGTTCAAAGTAAACAGAAAATATATTCCATTCCCCAGATTGCTTCATTACAGAACCTACCTCCAGTCATATCTGAAAAAGGCTACCATGTGTTGCCTCAGGAGATCACAAACTGTTTAAATTTACTAGTGTTTTGGTATTTCTGAAGAATTTAAGAGTATAGAGCAGGGAGCAGGTAATAAACATTTTCTCAGAAAATAATCCAACAACATTTAATGTTCTCGCCTGCTGTGGACAGAGCCCAGAAATAGAATTATATTAGGCGCTCCATTGTGACCTGATTTTAAGGAGGGAATGGGTGTGCAAAAATTCTTTTTTAAGACATGATACCACCGTGAGGTTGCACTTCCTTAAATGTACTTCCTTAAAGGGAATCAAAATAGTTTATCCTTGCAAAGATCTTTCAAAGGAGATCCTTCATAAATTTGGAATGGAATGGTTGATTTGAGAACCAGTCAACCTTCCTCCTTCTCTCCCTCCCTTCTTTTTCTCATTGATTTTGTAACCTGAATTCTCTCCCCATAAAAATTGTGGCTTTCTTGTGAATGCATGGAAGGGAGAGGAAAAAAGCAAAATGAAGATCCATGTTCTTGGAACAAAGCAGTTTAAAAATATATTGGATATCTTTCCATTCAACCTGAAACATATTCAGGAAATGTGCTCTCCACCTAAAACTTCTGACGACATTTTGCTGGCATTAAACGGTCTGAAATGGATGACGCTCCCCATCCTTCATGAATCCAAGTATATCACAATGGTGTCAGCTTCTACCTCTGTATGTGGTGAGAAAGTCTAAAATCCCAGAAAACAATTGTAATGCATTCTCTCAGGTGGATGATTCCATTTCTCTTCCATTGGATCAGACCTCAGGTGAAAAACCTTAGTGAAGCACACACAGAATTTGACATCCAATTACAAAAATCCAAGCACAGGGCCATAGCTCAGTGGTAGAGCATTAGACTGCAAAAGCCCAAGCAGACTGTCTGTCATAAAGGTGTAAAGAAGGAAAATGAGGGAAGAAGAAAGAGGACTTATCTCAGTAGTAACTAATCACACACTCAAGTTTCTCAGTTGGTAAGTTTTATTCCTGCTTTCATACCATTAACTAGCTTATACACTCTTGAATAACCTTCTACTAAACTGTCCATGCAGAAGTATATAAAGATACTAGGCAAGACAAAAAAAGGTGTGAATCTCATTGACAGGCTAAGCAGCAGTATGTGATGACTGAAACAGATGCTCTACTTGAGCTCAGAAGTGAATTTCCAACTTGCAAATAATTTCTGAATGTTAATATTCTCCGTCCTTCGGGGTGGGTTTCTGGGCAAATGACTCTTTTCTCACTGACTTGAATTCATGTTGTCTTTAAATTCCAGAAACAGGAGGTGACTTATTAAAATACAGGCTTGGGGTACCTGGGTGGCACAGTCGGTTAAGTTCCTGACTCTTGGTTTCAGCTCAGGTCATGATGTCAGGGTCAGGGGATCGAGTCCCTCGTCAGGCTCCAGGCTCAGCAGGGAGTCTGCTTGAGATTCTTTCTCCCTCTCCCTCTGCCCTTCCCACTCATGCTCTCTCTCTAAAATAAATAAATACATCTTTTTAAAAAAATGAAACAAAATACAGCCTTTTTAGACACTCCCAAGGACACATGGAATCTACTTTGTAAGAGTGATTTCTGAACTCTGCTTTGAGGGTAGATACAAGAGGAAGGATATACAGAAGCCAGCAAGTAGAGGGGAGAGATGAACACGAGGGCTCCTTGCCTACCAGACAAACATGGCTCAATTTCTTTTCTCTATAGGCTTTATTCTAAAGAGATTTCTGTGTAGAGTAAATACTGGAGGAATAGTTGAGAAGTAGGTTTATCCTCTTGTCTCCTGAACAAAGAGTCTAGTTCTGGGATTCCACAACAGATAAGGGAAATGAATTTGCGTTCAATTTGTATCTCACTCTCCAATCTCACTCAGGAATGTGGGATCATCTTATGAATGTGCCAATGTGGGATCACAGGATCACTGATAAGGACAGCCGGTTTCCAGTGGTCTCAGTCTGGTGCTTATTAAGTGGGGGAAGCAATGTCTACCCCATGTTTCTTCACAATAGGTTATGAACACCAAATGAAATACTCATCTTACTTTTTTAAATTTTATTTATTTTAAGTAATCTCTACAATGAACTTGGGGCTCAAACTCACAACCCTGAGATCAAGAGTCGCATGCTCTTCTGACAGAGCCAGCCAGGCTCCCTTAAATACTCATTTTAAAAAAGGCTTATAAATTTTAAGGTACTGTGCGATTGGTGATATTTAAATAAATCCCAAAGAGTAGACAATGAATGATTCTTCTCCCCTGAAGGTGAATGATACTGCGTTTCTGATACCTTCCACATTTTCATAGTTTTGCATAAGGCATAAAAATATCGATTCAAAGTATGCAGTGTTAGAGTAATTTTGTCAGAATCACTTACAACATGAGTGGCAACGTTCTCACCAGGACCCTGTGTGTATTTCTGTGAAATGTGGGACTGGTGGTGCTTTGTCAACCACTCCCTCTTGACTATAATCTCTCTGAACAAAGCATTTGGTTATTCCTCTGTGCCTCTGCCCAGAAACCCCATGTTCCCGGCTCAAAGGAAACCCTCCTCATCAAGTCCTGGCACCAGTGTCTAGAAGGAACCCAACTCAACTTGGTATCCTCTCCCTGTGTTGATGCTTTGATTTACCAAATGGGAACACCACTCAGGGAAGCCAACTTCATATCCTATTAAAAACCAAAAACCAAAAAACCTTTTCAAATCAAGAGAAGGTGTAGATGCAAGGAAGCAGTACGTAGCTAAAGAGGGCGTCAAAATTCCATGATCTTGATGCACATCTGACTTGCAAATACACAGCAGCGCGTTCCTTACTGGCCTCTTGGTTCCTTTTTGTGTTTCCTTGGTTTCCTTGGTTTCCTTCAAGGAACTATTTCCTCTAGGTCTTAGGAAAGCAAAGCTGGGCTCTTGGTTGATGAATCCATATAAAGTCAACAAGCAGGATAAGGACGACAGTAAAATATATTGACTGATCCCTTACTTTGTTGGTGAGAGGCAAATAATGCAAGTAGGAAATTGTAAATGTTCCTTTAAATATGAAGGTTTTAGGGGTGCCTGGGTGGCTCAGCTGGCTGACCGCCCAAGTCTTGATTTTGGCTCAGGTCATGATCTCAGGGTTGTGTGATCGAGCCCCACATCAGGCTCTGTGCTCTGCAGGGAGTCTTCTTGTCCCTCTCCCTCTGCTTCTCGCTTTCTTGTAAATAAATAAATAAAATCTTTTTTAAAAAGTAAAAAATAAACATGAAGGTTTTAGAAGCTATCTCCTTAGATGCCTAGATACTAATTTGTTAATGTTAAAAAAACAAAATGCCCATCCACTTCAGTGAACTACTCGTTATGAATACGTACGGGGTAAAAAGCAACCCCTCTGTTTCTCATACACACACCTCTATCTTTGAACTATGCATTCTGCATGTAGATAATGCAAAGACAGAATCATGGAGTAGAGAGTTCTATTCATCTGTGCCCCAAGCACACTCTGGGCCCTGAAGCAGCATGTCATGGAAATGTGTAGGGTACCAGGCATTACATGCAGCCAGCGTCAAACCTATAAGGTATTTCCAACCAAGGAATGGTTTGACTCCTATAATGGACATTCCCTGTGCCCAAACAGCAAGTTTAATATACAAGAAGGAAGACTCGGGTTATTACCATCTTCATAAGCATTCAACAGACCTTTGTTTTGCTATCATTGCTACTGCACACATTGTTCTAGCTTTAGTTGTTCAAGACACTTGTTTACTGACAACACAATCTACTTTAGGAATTTAAGCAAAAAGAACGTGCTGGGAGATATACATAGCTAAGTTGCTGGAAGGGGATATAAAAGTAGACACATAGATATATTTCCAAGAGAAACTCCTAAAACCACAATGAAGAAGTGGCCAGATGCAGGTGGAGCTCCATTGTGTCATCAGCAAATAGCTTTTGGCAACCACCACTGGGGTCCACAGAAAACCAAGTCTGCACCTCAACCATGGGAGAGGCTACAAGTGGGTTTCCTCTGTAGCGTTTGCGTATCAAGGTCTACGACACAGAGTCAGAATTTACAACGAGAGGATGCATAAAATGAAGAGATAATGGTTCCAAGGTTTTAAGCAATCATGAATGACACATGTGTTAATACTGCACAATAACAATCCATCACTCATAGCCATTAACTTGCAGGTTGTAGATTTAAAGACAAACAATGGGTGTATTTTCCCTTTGGCAACCTTCAAAGAGAAACGACTGGCTGGGATAATCATGACTGATGATCCTTATTTGTATGTTTCTGGGATAAATTACATGTCTCAGGGAAGTTTGTGAATTTAGCTTCTGGTATTTGCCATTGAGAGAAAAACTGCTAGATTGATAGCTAAAATCTTAATTGCTACTCGGGCAGTTAAGCAATCCTCAGAAACTCAGACGACTTTACAAGACAGAGGAATTAAAGATGTTTGTATTGCTCACGTAAATAAACTTAATGGAGGTGACCACAGCCATCCTACTGCAGAGAGAGACAAAGGAGTGAGAAGAAAAATGAGAAGAGAGAAAAGGAAGAGGCAGCTTCTTTCATTAAGAACAATATAGAGCTAATTTTTTTTTTTTTAAAGAAAATTCATTTTGGTTATATAAGCTATTTTTTTTTCAACATTAAGGAAGCAACTTCCTTGTTTTCATATACAGATAAAAGCATGCACTTACTAGAAATCAGTTCCGAAACCTGGCACCTTCCCGATCTGCTATAGAGAACCATGGCTACATGGTGTCTAGGACATTTGTTTGTTCCGCATTTCTCCGCCAAGGCAGTACTGACTACAGTCTCCAGAGCTAGTCACGTCCTTGCAACCAGCACTCTGCATCCATTTACAGCACGTGGTGGAAAGCGGGACGCACCTCAGTTTGTGATCCTGAATGTTCTGATGCAAGACCTCTTCCTCTCCGTTTTTCAAACCAGAGTACCTCTGGGCTGCATTTTTGTTCGCTGTGCTAGGGGGAGAGTGGAGCGCCGTCCTGTGCACCGATAAGATGCCCAGCAGCATCCCGGACCTCTGACCACCAGATGCCAGTCACACCCTGCTCCTCCCCCTGAAACTTAGACCAACCAAAAAGGTCCCCAGGGATTGCCAAATGTCCCGTGAGGGCCAACACTGCCCTCCTGCATTGGAGGATCTGTTTTCTAGATGTAAACTCAAAGAGAAAATATTTCATCTTGGTGTTACTCTGTTATACTAGAAAACAGGGGAAAATGAATAGGTTTTATTTGTTTGTTTTAATTTCAAAATCATTATAAAATATAAACTCATCTGTCTGGGACCTTCCCTTCAAACTGATGAGGACAGAGTCCAATGAATCAGTTGGCTTTTCTGGCTGAAGGAGGGTGGGGACATTCATATTTTCACTGCCCTGTTCACCTTGACACGACTTCTTTCCCACCAACAGAGCAGGCAGGCAGCCATAGACTCTTACCATCTGTTTGCATCTAATTCACACCATTTCCGTCTGTGAAAATTTTCTCCTACATTCAACAAATGTCTAATTTCATTTTTATGTTTGTTTTTTTTTTTTTTTTTTAAGGAAGATTGGACTCACTAAAAAATCAGAAGACACATCCACAGTGGAAGATGCGGTACTATTTTTTTTTTTTTTCCAAATGACTGTGCCAAATTTCTCATCAGGCAACCAAATTACGTATCTTCAACACCCAGACAGTTGTTGCGAACATCATGCCGTATTATGCATAACGCATAAATCACTAACGCATTTAAATTTTAAATGAACAGTTGTGCCAATGCTAGATGCCTTTGGTTCTGAACGGGTAAGTTTTCCTTCTAGGTCTTGGCGAGAATGACGATCTGATGAAAGACACAGCTGCGGTCTGGCCCACGTGAAATGGCCATCGGAAACAATACATTTTGTTTGTGTGGCATCTGGAGGGCAGGTGGGACTGGGCAGAACTTATCAGGGAACCTTGTTTTTACTTTTTTGAAGACTTCCCTCCTAACTCTCCTAAAAGAATTACTCTACACAATACATGACACCGTGGAGGATTCCAGAGGCGAGTAATTAATTTCCGTGCCCATGTTATGAGACCATTTGCAAGCTGTTTGGAAACCGAATCTCTGTCCTTTGAAATCATTTTTTAAGACTAGCTTCCAGTTGTCATTCAACATGATGCATACCATGGGAGATATCTATTTTATTTGAAGTATTGGCAGTTGGTTGCAGGGTGGATCAATTTCATGCACTGCTAATAAGAAACAAGACATTATTTGTGATGGGGGGCAACAGTCTCCTTGATTATGTCTAAGCCTTACTGGGGTCTGTGCAAAGCCAGCACTCCTAGGGGCTCTAGAGATCGCTGGCTCTGAGCCTCACTATGCTTCTGATCAGTCTTCGCCTGAACAAACACACAGTTTGTTTGCTCCTGCTGATCAAGGGGCAGTGTGTTCTGCCATATTCTCCATGGTGTGCCTTTTCCTGAGGACTGGACCAGGATACCAGTGGAAGGAGGTGATCATAAGAGCCCACCGCGACCCAACATTGTCATTCTTGCTACGTTCCAGCGCTTTCATACTTTGATCGGATTTCTTTCCATTTTTTTCCCTTTGTGCAATACTCTAGCAGCTAGCAAAGTAACAAATGAGTGAAAAAGTGTAGAAGATCTCTAAATTATTAACGTGGGTAGGGCCTTTCATGGCAGGAATTATGGAACATAGGATCACATATCATGACATACACATATGAATCCAGTGTGATTATATTAAACTAGATTTTCTAAAGTCTGGACTGGAAGAACCTCCCCAATTTTCTCATCCACACTTGAGATAGTTCCTCTCAAGACCCACCCCCTTGATCCCAGGGGAAAGTTGTTTTTGCACCAGAATCTGGGGCTTGGCCTACAAATCAAAGAATAACGAAACAAAACACCCACCGTCCCTTCATGTTGTTGCAAATTATTTCACGAACACTCATGGTTGATCTGTTTATGTTTCCTTACATGTGTTCACTCTAACATGAAGATTTAAGAAAAAAAACCACACACACACAAAACTAGCGTTCCCCAAGAGAGAAGGCGAGTTCTCCTTTGGATCTATTATCCTGGGGAGGATACTAGTGGGTTCCCATTGTCTTCTCAAAGTTCGGGACACAGGATTGCAGCTCCCTATCCCTCTGAAAAGGGGACTTGGAAGTATTCCAAGTAAAGAGATTAAGATATAAAGACACAGAAAGAAGAAAGCAGTTGCGAATGGGATAATGTCAGTAAGTGGTGGAACCAGCATTAGAAACACAGATAACGTCTCCACAACAATCATGCACATAACTAGTACCTGCAGACCACACCACTAACTTCCCTCCACTACCCACTCACTGTTGGCTCAACCTGGTAGCTCCAGCTGAATGTGCTTGTGGTTTCAAAAGTATTTATTGAGTAGCGATTGGATGTCAGGATCTGGGTGAGACCCAGGGCGATCACAGACAGATACAGACCAGGCTTCACACACTCTAGAGTCCATGGGGTCAATCCCTTTTCTTTGCCTTTTCCATATTTTACTGGGAAGCTGAAAGAAGCTGTATCTAAAGGCATGGGCCAACTTTCATTTGAAATGGTCAGCATGGCTTTTAAGGCTGTCAAAGGTCTCCGTCACCTTCCCTGCTCTGGACTCATCCACTTTTGAACCTATTTTGAGCTACCATTTCTGTTCCTTAGGTCCCTGAATTTTTCCATCACCCAAACACCCTTTGGTCATTATCACAGGCATGGATCCAGACATGTTCCTCCAGCTGCTGAGGAGTGAGGAGGCAGCTACAGAAATTAGAGCTAAAGAAAATCTGAAAATGAACTGAATAAAGATAAATATGGGCTACCCTAGCCAAAGGAACAGAGGTATTCTAGGCTAATAGGTCCCTCTCCTACATTGAATCTTCACCCTTCAACTACAACCTAGACCTTCAGAACATTCTTTTGTAATGTGAGTCATGTGTTCACTTTAAAAAAAAAAGATTTTTTTATTCATTTGAGAGAGAGAGAGAGCGTGTGCAAGTGGGGGTAGGGGTAGAGGTAGAGGGCGAGAAACCTAAGCAGACTCCACGTTGAGCATGGAGCCTAATGTGGGGCTCAATCCCACAACCCCAAGATCATGACCCGAGACGAAATCAAGAGTTGGACGTCTAACCAATGGAGCCACCCAGGTGCCCTTCATTCTTTCACTTTTATTGCTCATGCACACTGAGGAAGGCAAAATGCTATTTCACCAGGAGTATTAGAGCGGACATGTAAGTGCATGCAGGAAAAATCTGTTCCTATAGAATGGAAAACAGAGACCTTATTTGTTTACTTGGATCAGTCTTGAAAAGAAGTTCTTCCATTTTTATTCTTTATGTATCTTTTTAAATGGCTTCTGTTTCTTTCCAGAGCATCAGGGGAAATATGGCTTATCAACACCTGGTTTTTTAAAAGAATGCCATTCATTGCATTGGATGAACACTGCCATTACAATATGGCAACGCCCAAGGTAAGGCAGGGGCTTTGTGGCCTCTTGCTGCCTCCTGTGGGGTAGATATAATAATGGAGGAGGATGGAAGAAAGGAAGGAAAAGGAAGGAAAGGGGAGAGAAGGGGAAGGTGTAGTATTTTGTGATTCCCTTTGTCAGCCAGGCATTGTGCTAGGAAGGAGTTTGGGATACCCCAGTCATTACATAGAGTCCCTGCCTTTGAAGACCATGGTCAATTCTCCTCTTGAATCCAGTACCTTCAATTGATCCATCTGGCTGGAAAACAGACACCCAAGGGTATCTGTCTGCCTCATTATTTGAGAAATTTGAAATATTTCTGAAGGATGGATCACTCAAGATACTATCTCCAATCAATTTGAGATTGTTGTGTTGGATAAACCTATGAATGCTTGTTTTTATTATATAATTATATAACATTATATATAACATAGCATTATATTGGAAAATCATGTTCATGGGCGCCTGGGTGGCTCAGTTGGTTAAGCGACTGCCTTCGGCTCAGGTCATGATCCTGGAGTCCCGGGATTGAGTCCCGCATCGGGCTCCCTGCTCGGCAGGGAGTCTGCTTCTCCCTCTCCCACTCCCCATTTGTGTTCCCTCTCTCGCTGTGTCTTTCTCTGTCAAATAAATAAATAAAATCTTTAAAAAAAAAAAAAAAGGAAAATCATGTTCATGTTGTAAGATCATTATTGTTTATTCATGCCATTTCTCTGCTTGCAGAGAGGTCAATAATAACTCTACCATGTAGGGTGTATTTCTAATGAGCTGGGCTTTTTATATCTCTCAGTGCCTTAGAACAATTCCCTAGTGTGGCTGATATTATTTTCACCATTTTACAGATGAGAAAACTTACCCCACAGAGATGTTCAATAAATTAGTCAGCTTGTGAGTGACAGACAGACCCAACAGAGGTTTGTGTGTCTACATTCACCCCCTCTGCGAATTATTAAGGAAACAGATGCACATCAGTAGGACTAGGTCTGCTAGTTAGGCACTGACGTGCTGTTTAATTCCTTAAGTTAACCAGGTGTTCTACCACCAACTAGCAGCAGTGATGAAAAGGGAATTACAAAATTCTACACCTTCCCCTTCTCTCCCCTTTCCTTCCTTTTCCTTCCTTAAACACAGGACACATTCCATAAATGTTTGCAAAGAGAATCAAATTCTAGTTGCAAATCAGGCATTATTTCTATCCATCCAACAGAAGAAGTCTTTCAGAGACTGAATGAAATCTTTTTCCCTAATTATTAGAATTCTTTTTAAAAATACGTCTGTGCTTTTAGATAGCTATTCTTTAAAAAAAAAAAAAAAAAGACTGATTTATTTGAGAGAGAGAGAGAGCGTGCACACACACACAGGAGGAAGAGAGGGAGATGGAGAGAGAATCTCAGACTCTGCACTGAGCATGGAGTCCGATGTGGGGCTCGATCCCACGAGCCTGAGATCGTGACCTGAGCTGACACCAAGAGTTGGAAGCTTAACTGACCGAGCCACTCAGGCGCCCCTAAGTAGGTATTCTTTTTGTGTCAATGTACAGATTCCAGGGTTCTGAGAATGTAGTCAAAATTATTGCTTTCTTATTTATGTACATCAATCAGTTCTGTTCTTGCCAGCACCATACAATTTAGCCCCTGCTACTCATGTTCATTGGGGAGAATAGGTATATATTCTGGCTCCAGAGAGATTTACAGATGCTAGTGGGCAGAGCCCACGCCTCTTCTTCTATCTCTCCATTACAGGCTAAATTGTAGGTACCCTGATAACATGGGTGGGTTAGCTTTGGGCTTAGTTTGGAGGTACAGAAAGAGCCAATCATCATGAAAAAGAGACTGAAGGACAGTAGCAACAGGCCCAGAAATATATGCCGTGCAATGGACGATGGTTTCCATTGCTGTTGGTGGCTCAACCCAAAGCAAGTCTCCTTGACCAGAAAAGACCTCAGTAAGTGCATTAAAGGGTGCTGGCTGGAGCCCCCCAAGGATGTGAGTTTACATCTGTGCTCTGCACCTCCTAGTTCTACAGACCTATATGAACCACCAAGTTGAATGGTCTTTGACTGTCTCTCAAATCCATCCTATCCTGTCCTCAGTTAGAAAGTCTGATGTAAGTCCAACTCCCACATAAGAGCCTCTAGTAATTTCTCAGTTCTTCTAGGATGGACACAAAAATCCATAACACTGCCATCCACCTAGGTCTGGAGTTTGCTGCCCCAGGGCTTTTGCACAAGAAATTTCCTCTGCTGGAAGCACTGTCCAAACATCCTCTCCCAACTAGACTATATGCTTCCAGAGAGAAGAGAGCTGATCGGTTTTCCCCTCACCTTTGAAATTTTGGTTAATCGTGGTCTTTATATCCATAGGACCTGGCACAAGGTAAATGCATGTACTCCAGGTTTGAGCAAACGCACATACACATATGGAAGGCAAGTAAGGGTATATATATTTTTCCTATTATGCTTATTTTTATCACCCAGAACAGTGCCTGGTCCATAAGAGTATTAGATATATGTATGTGGACTAAACAGTAGCTTTAATTAATATAATTATTTTATTATCAGAGTAAATGCTTGACAAATTATTATCAAATGAGTTTGATTAGGTGTCCTCTAAAGAGCCTGAGTGGGTTCTGTCATCTATCATTCCACAGCCAAGTGGGCCCTGTTTTCTTTTTGTCTTCCTTAGACCCATTAATCATGACAGATATTGCAAGGGTAAATTGAACACTACAGAAGTGCAATTCCAATTCTGCTCATAAACATGCAAACAACGGAAAATATTTCCTTGCCAAAATGGGTCACCCAGCTGGGGCAAAGTGGTGCTCATCACCAACTGTGTTAACATTCAGTACTCAAGTAGCATCCAAAAGGGACAAGGAGAGGGAAATCCCAGAGCCAGGCCCGGGGAAGGGGGTGAGGACAGTGAAGCACTTGTCTTGCCTTATAATTTAAGGAGGCACAAAAAAACTCAGTCAAAAAAAATTTAGACTTTAAATCAAAATTCGACATTAAAATCTAAAAAATGATTTTTACAAGGATCTGCCTGGAGTAGGCATTTAAAGTACTACTCATGAAAGTGGGCTTTATGCCCAGAGGTCTGCGGAGGATGTATTTAACACACCCAGATGGGAGAAACTTCATCTGAGAATAATCCTGTTGAAGAGGCAGACTCTAGTCATCTCATAACCTATTTTAATATTTCATAATTGACAAAATTAGGGCAACGAAAATTTAACAGAGCTCTCGGGTTGCACCATGTGTTCTCAATGTTTTGGCAATGTTGTAAATGTTGAAATTTTACAAATTGTCTACCCGAGAGCTGACCAAGATCACGTTCCCCAACAGATTCTCATATGTCCTAGATTTCAAGTTTTCTCTTTCTGTATGTGCAAATGGATCTCCCCCACTCTTACTAGGGTTAGTAAAAGTCACTCCCCTTAAGCACATGATCAGGTCTCCAGAGCATTAGCTCCTTCTCGAAATCTTACGTTTATCGTCTATGGTGCATAATTACCATTTGTTTTCATATATGCAGGCCTTGACTCCTGAATTCATTTTCAAGCGCTTTGTGCACTAGAAGGTTTAAGCATATTCATAACCAACTTTCCCTGGTTTGAAAATAAAGTGTTAGCTAAGTGTTTACTGTAATATTAGCATATGATCTTTAAGTACTTCCATTTACTTTCAAACTGAGAAACCCAGGGGCACCTGGCTGGCTCAGTCGGTGGAGCGTGCGACTCTTGATCTTGCAGTTGCGAGTTCGAGCCTCACATTGGCTGAAGACATTACTTAGAAATAAAATCTTTAAAAAACATTGAGAAACGCAGGATGCAAAATCAAAAACCATGAATTAACAACATCTCTGTTCTCTGTCATCCTGGTTAATGCATAAATCATTCTCGTAGGAATTGTATTGAATCGAAGGAATTTTTTAAAAATCCACTGTGTGAAAATTTCACAGATTTTTAAAAGAAGGTAAAAGTGAATTTTTTTTTTTTTTTTTTTTTTGGCAGCTGAAAGGAATATAAAACAACAGACTGGCTTTCTGGGCATGATTCTCAGGATGAGAAAAATATAGAGTCACATGTTGTAGATGAGAAGGATAAAAAAACACAAAATCTCATGAATCATGTGTAATATCCAAATTCTAAGCTATTGAGACTTCCTCACCGGAAAATATATAGTAAGTAGAAGTTGCACGTTTAATTTTCATGAGTCTCTTCCCCTCTTCTAGCTTAATAAACACTCAATGTGGAATATCCCATGGCTTCTACCTGCTTTAATAATCTATTTTGTCATATTTTAGTTGGTTAAATATGAGCATGATTCTGAGGGATCTGGAATATAAGCTCCAGGCTGGAATGGTGTTGTCTTCTCCTCATTTACGACTGGGACGTCTAGTCCCCTTTTGATACGCCCTACAATTCTTTGCAATGATAGAAATTATATGCACAGAGAGCAACAGACATTTATGCTGGTGTTGTTCTCGGTTCCGGAGATATCGTCAGATTTACTGCTCAGATCAGGCTTCCCAGTCTCTCTGCCCTTGTAAAACCCCTGTTTTGTTTCATTACAGTGTATAACTTTCTTCCTTTCACTTTGCTTTCTCAAGTAGTTAGCTTTTCTAAATGACCCACCCTGCACCATATCCAGGACAAACTACCCTAATGTCCATGAACATTTGCTCATCTGCACCCACATGAAAGTTCCTCTGCACCAGGAGTGAGGCTGCTGGTGATCACAGATTTCGTTCAGTCTTGCCACATGGCTTTCCAAAGTCCCCTGTGATAATAATCCCTAAGAGCCCGCCGCTGGGAGCAGACAGACTTATCATCAGCAGATCGCACTCCGTGCAGCTACTCCAGCCCACAACGGACTGTGCTCTCATGTTTCCCAAATGTATTCACCTTCACACAGACTCTTCAGTCATTGAGGATGGTCCCTTGGTATGCTCAAGCCACTGGCTATTTGGGATGACCCAGGTAGAGCACACAGTGATGTGACAGTCTAGTTGCCAACTCAGTCTTCATGTCCTGCGTCTCCACGCACAGAGAATTGTTCTTCTGATACTCGCCCACACCCCTACTGCATGCAAGACAGCATGACTTGACTGTTCTCATAGCTTTGCTAAAAATACGTTTCAAGGCTGGCTCATCTGGTGTCCTCAGCTATTTACAAGCTAAACACACTGCCACCCAGCAAGTGCCCTGCTGCCTGGAATAAGCTTCTGGGCACCTAAAGTCATGGGTGGGAAAGTAAGGAAACTTTAAGGAATTGAGAATTTAAGGAAAAACAGACCCTCCATCCTGTTTTCCAATATGTTTTGGACTTAGCCAATGAGAGATGAATAAGTCATGGTTCGTAGATTAAAGACACAAAGTGCCTTAGGTTCTAGGCCTACTATCTTCCATCCCATTAATTCCTTGTAGGACAAATGAAAGAAAACACAGTCGTGTAGAGTACACATAAAAGATTCAAACTCCACTGTCCTTTTGTTATCTTCTCTTCTTTATCTTGTTTCTTCATTTTCTGTATTCTTAAGTTGGATGACTATTTCATTATGTTTAAGCTTGCTTACCCCCTCCCCTATAAAAATATTTTGGGCTATTCATTTCCCTTTGATTTCATTTTAGTAGGATTTCACTGATTTTCATACATAACACATTTATTTAGTCCTATTTTCTCATTTTCATTTAACCTTTCTTTCCTAAACTATTAATATTTAGAATTACATTTTAGGGGCGCCTGGGTGGCACAGTTGGTTAAGCATCTGACTCTTGGTTTTGGCTCAGGTCGTGATCTTGGGGTCGTGGGACTGAGTCCTAAGCAAGTCTCCACGCTCAGTGCACAGTCTGCTTGGGATTTCTCTCTCCCTCTGCCCTTCCCCCAACTCGTACTCAGTCTCTCTCTCTCAAATAAATAAATCTTTAAAAAAAAAAGAATTACAGGGGGCACCTGGGTGGCTCAGTCGTTAAGCGTCTGCCTTCGGCTCAGGTCATGGTCCCAGAATCCTGGGATCGAGCCCCACATCGGGCTCCCTGCTCAGCGGGAAGTCTGCTTCTCCCTCTCCCACTCCCCCTGCTTGTGTTCCCTCTCTCGCTGTGTCTCTCTCTGTCAAATAAATAAATAAAATCTTAAAAAAAAGAATTACATTTTAATTGTGAGAAATATGGGATTCCAGTTTTATTTTAACTTGATTTCAAATTTAATGTCATCGTGTTCAGAGAACAGGATCGGCATATGCTTCCGATTGTATCAAGACATTTCATGGCACGTGGATACTTTTGTCCATGTTTCATATTTGAATATTATATATACTCTCCAATCGATGGGGCAAACTTTTATTATGTATCTATTTTATCACTTGTTAATTGTGCTGTTTGAATTGTCAATATATTTTGCTTTAATCCCCCTTTCTCTTTCTTTTTTCAATTTTTGACTTCTTATTCTATTAGTTACTAAACTATTAGTTACTAAAAGGAACAAATGTGGAGCACAGTATCTCCTGTAGCTTTGATTTTCTTGTATTTATTTATTTAAGATTTTATTTATTTATTTGAGAGAGAGAACGAGCGATGGGGAGGGGCAGAGGGAGAGTGAGGGAGAAGCAGGCTCCCCGCTGAGTAGGCAGCCTGATGTGGGGCTCGATCCCAGGACCCCTGAGATCATGACCTGAGCCAAAGTCAGATGCCTCACTAACTGACCACCCAGATGCCCCGATTTTCTTGTTTTTAATAATATTGTTAGTTGCATACAAGTTTAGACTTTTGAATATTTCTTGGTGACTATCTTGTTTTGTGTTATACAGTGTCCTTTGTCTCTGTTAATAATATTTGCTTTATAAACTCTTTTCTATAACAATAATAATGAGCATCTAGAATGTTTCCCTTATTTCAGCCTTATAGTCTAATCTTAGATATATATCATATGCATACACACACACACACACAAATAAAGCATGTAATACGTTCTAAATTCCATTCTAATAATCTGTATTTTTGTAATAGTTTATATGTATAGTTATTCATGATAGTAAAACCCAACTATAATGCAATCAGGTAAAAAACATGTGTCTACAAATTGAATGTCAGATAGGATTCAGGCAAGTGTGAGTGGCCTTTAATCCAGCCTTTAACAAGAGAATTGATAACCATATGCCTCCTGACTGTGGTTCTCTCACACTGGGTAGTAATTACCCCACATTAAATAACACTGGTCAAAGTTCTGGGTCTAGTAATTGGCTGGGTCATTAGCATTTATTCCAGGAGTGGTGGAACTGTTTGGTGCCTAAATGATTATTTCAAACTGGGGTAACGGGGCCAGGAGAATATTGGAACCTATTCATACTACCCTATTATTATATTGTCCCCAAGTATCCCTTGTAAAAACATATGTTATAAAATATGGTATATATTTATGTTTTGGTACATTATAATTAATAAGAATACAGTAACTCAGAAAAAAGTGCTAACATATGAGTAACCATTGTTTTACGAATTAGGAACAAAAGTCATCTTTCAGTTTATACACAAATGTAGACATAGGGAAGGATACTGATACAATCAGTATTTTCAAAAAAATCTATTATGTTGAGGATAAAATTCTTGGCACAGATGAGATACAAATATTCATTCAAGGAAGAAAGAATAATAATGTACATTTTTCAGTTGTTGAAGTGTTTACTTATATACTTTTAAATGGATAATAGTTGTCAAACTACGATACCGAGATGTAATTGAAAGCATTTATAAGAGCAATACAAGATTTTTACTATAATATGTCAACTTTATACACAGCTGAAAGCTATGTTATTTTCAGATATTGAAATTCATAATGAAAGACTTTACATTCTAACTAAAAATGTATGTCAGTGACAAATGAAAAAATGTCAGACTCATATTAGCTATGAATACTCATGCTTAAATACTAAACAAAATACTGTCAAACAGAATCTACGACCACATTGAAAAAAAATGCCATGACCGAGAGGGATTCATCCAAAAAATGCAAGGACCTTTACCTCTACTGATATTCAACATTACGTTAGAGGTGTTTGGTAATGTGAGGAGAAAAAATAAGCCAATTGGAGGCATAAGGATTAGAAAAAAATAAATAAATCCCAGTTGTTTTGCAGATGATACCCGGAAAACATAGAGAATCAATGATACAACTAACTCAAACTATAGAATAATTCAGTAAGCTAGCTCCAAGAACATACAAAAGTAATCAATACATCCCAAAACATAAGTATTTGAGGTAGGAATAAACCCTACGCACAAAAAACGAAAGAAGATAATACACTTAAGAATAACCTTAAAAAAGAGATGTGCAAAAAGAAATCCACAGAAGAAAAACTTTACAAGTCTCTGAAAATAAAAGTAGGTGGAAGAAATGGAAAACCACCCTTGAATAGGAAGATTCAAAATCATAAAGATGTCCACTTTGGTGACTTAATTTCTAAAATTAATGTTAGCACAATAAAAAAAAAATCAGAAACCATCGTTGAGAGTTAGATTAGTTGACATGGAAGTTCCTGTACAATAGCCAGCATGCTAGGAGACCCAGAAAAATCCTTGGTGAGGTGAAGCCCTTTGAAATTCGAAAGACAACATGAAGCATCTATAAAGAAATGAGTTACAGATGCACGAACAGACGAGGCTGGAGGAAGGGACCTGAACATCCACAAAGAGACACAGGTACATTAGGAAGTTTAGTACACGATCGGAGGCGTATCTCAAACCACTGGGAGAACATGGGTTTTTAGGAGAAGATGGGTTTTTATTTTGTTTTATTTTATTTATTTTAATTTAATTTAATTTATTTTATTTTTAAATATTTATTTGAGAGACAGTGCACGAGCAAGAACAAGCAGGAGGAACAGAGGGAGAGGAAGAGAGTCAAGCAGACCCCGCACCAAGCACAAAGCCCAATGCGGGCCTGGGTCTCACGACCTCACACAGGATCATGACCTGACCCAAAACCAAGAGTATGAAGCTTAACCAACTGAGCCACTCAGGTGCTCCTATTTTATTTTAAACCAACGGAACCAGTACAAACAGGCAGCCATTTGGAAAATGGTACATTTAGATCCCTATGTAGATGCCCTACGCAAGGGCAAACCTCAAATAAATCCGGTACCTAAACACACGCACATTTACACGCACTTGCCTACATTTATTCCCTCCTCAGGTCAGCCACACCAATTCTTGGAGAGAAATGAATTTGTTCTTCTACAGCCTTGCCGTGTGCTCTGAGGGAAATGGTTTCTGAGTATCGCTCGAAATCCAAATGCAACCGAAGATGGACACATTTAAGAAGGATTTGCAGCGTCCGAAGATGCCAGAAGCTCATGAGACATCAGGTAATGGAACTCTGAACCCTAGTGCAAAGCAAAGTTGGAGAAGGAGTCCCCAAAAAGCTGACGGTACGCATGAGCAAAACAGCAAATACAGGCAGACACCGTTCTTCAACGATCGAATTGGGGGGGGAAATGTAGAATTTGGCAACACTTTTGTTTTGGAAATACCCTCCCTATGTTCTTGGGTGAGTGCAAACTGGGAGAACCCTTCTAGACGGATACATCTGTGTGTATGCATGCACGCGTGTGTGCCCATACACGAGTATAAACGCATACACACATTTACCTGCAGGAACCACACTTTTAGCAACTAGAACCAAAATACAGAAGAGCAATCTGCCTCAGTCCAGGAAAAGTAGTCGATGTCAGAGTCAATACAGGGCACACAGTGGATGACCGAGTCAGCCCAGGACACACAGCGGATGACTGAGCCAGCCAAGGACACACAGTGGATGGCAGGACCAGCCCAGGACACACACTGAGTCAGCCCAGGACACACAGTGGATGACCGAGTCACTCCAGGACACGCAGTGGATGACCGAGTCAGCCCAGGACACACAGCGGATGACAGAGTCAGCCCAGGACACGCACTGGATGACCGAGTCACTCCAGGACACGCAGTGGATGACAGAGTCAGCCCAGAAAACACAGTGGATGACAGAGTCAGCCCAGGACACGCACTGGATGACCGAGTCACTCCAGGACACGTACTGGATGACAGAGTCAGC